>NC_049902.1:32354289-32537151 GCF_001411555.2 Juglans regia | reverse complement strand
AGTGGAGTAGTGAACAACTGAGATACAAAGGGAGAGTGGACAGTGAGAGAGAAGAGCAAAACTGAAAGAGAGGAACCGAGCAAAATAAATATTGATGGAGAGCGACTTACAGATGGTGGCATGCGCGTGGAGGTTGAAAGTTTGGGCTACGAGGGCGATGGGTTGAAACACAAACCTGGGAGATACGAGAGAGAGAGAGAGAGAGAGAGAGAGAGGCACAAATGGAGAGACAAAGAGAGATGAGACAAAGAGAGATGAACGAAATTTTACCTCTATCGGTGCTGGACGAAGAGGAGCGGTGTGGTGAGGTGATGACGGAAACTACAACAGATAGGGGGCGTTGGATGCTACAGATGTTTTGCAAAGAGGAAAGGGGGAGAGGGAAGAGAAAAAAATATTTTAGGGTTCATCCAAATACCAAGCTTGGGTATTGGTTTTATAAAAGGATCTTGGGCCTTGGCTCTAAAGACCAGGCTTAAATTCTTTGCTTACAGTCCCTGCCACGGGTTATAATAATAGCCTCTGTTCTAATCTTGCCACGAATATATAATGTGACTTCTATTTTGACCTTGCCAAGAATATAAAATGGTGGCCTCAGTTATGACCTTGCCATGGATTTAAAATGGTTGTGCCTTTGCTACGACCTTGCCACGGGTGTAAAATAATGGCTTATGTCAAATGCACAACCTTACCATAGGAGTAAACATGAAGTCTAAGACTTTTATGGACTTGTAGACTTTAAGGAAATTTTTTTTATGAAATACGAGGTTTTAGATACTAGAGACTTTGGTACATGATTTTGATCAAATACGAGGGTATTGATTGGGGCTAAGGATGAAAATAACTATTTAGGAGTATAAGTGAGTGTGTATGGATTTTGTAGACTAGAAGTCCATTTTTATCAAAGTGTGGTAAGAGTAATTTTGATAGGTGCTGAAATGGATTAGACTCAACGATGATGTATTTATGGAACCTAGTTTTAGACATTTTGGGGAAGTTATCAGAGTGCGCAAGGGTAACTGATGTAGAGATTATTGACTTTATGAGCCCTTTGGGAGTATCCATGGTTAGCTAAGCAATTTCTAAGGATGAAATTTTTATAAGATGTGAGGAATGTAATGACCTGGCCAATAGGGCCCTTGCCCAATATTCTTTTCTAAAATCAAAGCCAAGCTTGTGAAGAAAAACAAAAGGGATGAAAACGACTTCATAATGATAAAATCCTAAAAACATTTTATGTTTTCCTTCTCCTGCCCCTTGGACACCTTCTTCTGCCCTAGTGCCTATTTCTCTTTTATCTTATTATATTATATTATTTGTTCAGTATACTATTATGTTATTGCATTGCATATGAAAATCCTGATTCCTAACACATAAGATTATGTTCTACTTTGGTTACGGGCCCTATCATGGGTTATAATAGTGACATTTGTTTTGGCCTTACCACGGGTATATAGTGTTGTGACCTTTGTCCTGACCTTGCCACGAATGTAAAATGGTGGCCTCTGTTCTGACCTTGCCACAGGTGTAAGATTGTGACCTTTATTTTGAGTGTTATTACTTTGGTGATAAAATGATTTATGTTTTGTTTGACTATCTCCAAAATGCATAACCCTGCTATAAGGGTAAATATGACCTCAGTTTTGGGTGCAATCATTTTGGTGACACAATGATTTATGTTCTCTGTGGTTATTCGAAAAATGCACAACCTTGTCACAGGAATAAAACAAGCCTTTGTCCTTCTTTTTTTTTTTTTTCCCCTGATAGTCAAAGATTTCATTGAATCACCAAACAATTGTCCTTACAAAATATTGCTTCTATCAAGCCAAACATGCCTTTGTTTTGAGTGCACTCATTTTGGTGAAAAATTTATTTATGTTCTATTTGCCTATCCGTAAATATGCACAACCCTGCCATGGGGTAATCATGAACTTTATTTTAAGTGCATTCACTTTGGTGAAAAAGTGATTTACATTATGTTTGACTATCCATAGATTTGCACAACCTTTCCACGAGAGTGAACTTTGTCTCTGTTTTGGGAGTGCTTACTTTGGTGACAAAGTAATTTATGTTCTATTTAGCTAACCACAGGCATGCACAACTCTGCCAAGGGTAAAGATGGTCTCTATTTCTATTTATGATATTGTTTCAGTTATGCTTGTGCTTGAAATGTTTAGTATATAATAATATTATTATAATGAAATACTTATGAAAATACTACTGACATCTTTTTAGAATTATTTGTTTTTGTATTATATAATTAGTTCATGTTTACACATTAGTATAAATTTATTGTTTATTGAGTCAATAAAGTCACCCGTTTATCTACAGTAATTTTTTCAGATGACTATTATGGGTGGCATATGTGCCGGGTACGTGACGTGACATATTTATAATTGTGTCTCAACTGCTATCGATGGAGTGGAGTTGTAACGTACCTGGCCTTTCAATAACATTAAGAACCACCTAGTGCTAATAACTTATGTTGTAATGATAATCTTCATCCGGTGTATAGGCGGATCTTAAAAATTTATAAAATAAATTAATTTCCCTTTAAAATGTTGAAAAGTTCCTCATCGATCCAAGGTATTATAATAATCTTATTATTTTTTAGAAAACACTTATAAATATATATATATATATATATAATATAGTTTATAATAGTTACAAATTATATAGCCCAAATCTAATAAAAAGTTGAATTTTTATTGCAAATTTAACATTCTCCTTGTTAATGATAAACATTTTGGTTCTATTTTTTTTTTTTTTTTTTGTTAAAAGACGGAAAACTACTATAAATGATAACGCACTTTGCATACGTGGCACAATTTAGTTTGGAAGATAACATTTAAAATTTGAATATTACAAATTAAATTATGTCATATTGATAGTGTGTAGTGTGAAGACATTTAAATAAAATTATTCTACTTTTATGTTACATATATAATATTATGAAAATATATTTAAAAACCTCTATCATTTTAATAATAATCCGCCCTCCAAATATAAATTTCTGGATTTGCCATTGTCCGGCCGGGAGCCTGTAGTTTTGGGAAACCAAAACAAGATTACCATGTATTGACTTGACCAGTCCACTTTGTATACTCGAGGGATATTATAAAAGAGAAAATATCTCTTAGAAGTTTTAAATGTTTAATTGGTTTGTTCACATTTCTCTCTGCATGTGATACTGGACCAGGTGGGTGCAAACGGAAAGTCTCTTTAATGAGACAGCATCTAAATAATGTAACTCGGGCAAATGGGACTCTTCAACTAAGTTGTCCAACCCCACGATTTCACTTAATTCTTCAGTGACCTTTCTCATTATCTCTGAATGTAGGACCCAGCCTGCTACCAGGCCCTTGCCCAAACCCAACTCCCTTCTAAGGATCCCAGGCCCGGGGAAGCGTTTCCAGAATCCAAGTTGCATTGTTTCACGCTGTTCTCCATTTTCATGCACGTCCCTCCTTCCCTTTTCTTTAGGTTTTATCTGTTTCCTACTTATAACTTATATATATGTTAGGCATCCTCAACCCTAGAATAAGTGTCGCTACCCTCTCTTCACGCCCTCAACCATCCAAACTCCTTTGAGCATCCACCCTCCATTGTGAACCATGGAAACCACCTCAACTAAGATACAACCAACCAAAAACCACCCTGTTCTTGCAGCTCAAATTAGAACACCTACTTCCTCCGCGTCGAATCACAACCCAACCACCCATGGAGCCAGCTCTCTTTGAGTCTTCATAACCAACCCAGCACACACAAAACTGTTGCCACCCTGCACCAAGCACAATCGACACCATGCCATTGAAAACCACCAATGGAAACACTCTGTTCTACTTCTCCGAAAAAGGAAAAATCCCACATCTTGAACCCGCCACCTCCACACCTCGGGAAAGCCACCCACGAACTCCTCTGTTTTTAGTCAACCGAAACAGAACCACACTTGTCGCCACCCCAACTCCTCGGTGCCACTAGCCACGACAAGTTTACACAGAAAACCACAAGTGAAAAACTCTGTCACCCCCAGTCTGCAGCACGCCGATTTGTCCCCACGATGAGCTACATCTCCCTACTTCACGCCGAACTCCCTTCCTCTCGCTCATCTCCCTCTCTGCCTTTCTTGCTCTCGTCGCCAGTAGGCGACTTCGGCCAGGTCTGCGCTCTCACCAGGCTCATTGTTGTGCCGTATTCCATTAGCCGTGCTTGTGACCATAGCTCTCTAATTATGGGGTCTCCCAGGTATATCTCACGTTGTGGCCTCTGTTTGTTTATCTTTTGTTGTTGTCGATGTTAGTTACTTAAAACGGAAACTATTGCGTGTCTCGGGTACCCTGGTAGGTGAAAGGTGTTATTACCCTTTTGCCCTCTTATTTTGAAAACATTAATTGATTATGAATTTTGCGTTTGAAACGTGGGTTGCATGTGATTTTTATTTATTTGGACTTAGGCGCATGGGGTTTTATTTTGTTAAGTTGGTATTTTTAAAAGACTGCTATTTTTATCAGAATATTTATTAAGTAAATACTGATAAATTTTTAGAATGATCAGTAAATGCAAAATCTTATTTTGAATTCTTTAAAAGAATATTTTTTATTTAGACAAAAGTATGATTTTCTACTTATAATGATTTCGATATAGTTATGTTATTTAGTTTTATAATTATAGTAAGATCTCAATCGTAAATAAATTAGAATTTAATATTTTAGTCGGAGTTATTAAGTTGGCTATTGATGAGTTTAGAAAGTGATGTTGGTATTTTAGGAATAATGAGAATTTTAGATTTTAAGAAATTAAAAATAGGTTATTTTAGAAGTTAAGGCTTAAATATCGTAATACAAGATTGATTGGAAATTTATGAAAATTTATGTGATTATCTTATAAGTGACGATTAATATTTTTTCAACATTGCCAAGTAAGTGAGGTTCCTATGCTAGATTGGCATAAAAAGGAAAATGAACTGATGTTGGTTTGTAAAATGTGCATGATATGTTTTTATAAGAAAACGTGAAAACAACATCAGTATTTGTGTTTTACATTGACTCATAAAAATCTATATGAAAGAGAAAAATGTTTTTTCACATGAATATTGTGGACATGAGCAATATTTGACATGTTTCTGAAATGTACAAAAGAGCGAATATAAAAATTGAGATTTTTATACATGTGATATGAAATATTTTGGATCTCTTATTAATCATCTGAAAATGATAAACATGTGGTTTGATATGATATGGATATGAAAAATATTTGGCATACTTATCTATTTTGATTCTGATTCTGAATATGGATATGATATGATGATATTGGTTCACGTGATATGGTTGGTACCAACATGATATGATACGATATGAGTGCACACACTTTGGAAACAAAGTGGTCTTTTATGTGTTCTTTCCTGTATATACACTATGGGTTCCGAGATAGAAAAATGAGAAGTTTTCACAATATGATACTGTCTGGTTTGGCTACCGGAGATAGCACAACCCTAACACGGGGATTAAACATGGTATATGATATGACATGATACTATACGATACGATATGATAAGATGAAGATGTTTAGTTATGTTATGCCAAAGCATTTTTTAATATAGAAATATTGAAAAGTCGCTTTGATTTTTCTGATAATACGTTTTGAGATATGTGTATGAAAATGAAATGTTTTGTTTCTACACACCAAACTTTCTAAAAATGGCACATGTTTACATACTAGTATATATTTTCTATTTATTGAGTTGTTGATAACTCACCGCTTATCTTCTCGTCTCAGTCCCCCCCCCCCCCTCTCTCTCTCAATAACTCCCTATGTCCTTGCTAGACAGGGACGGAACTAGGATTTGATGTTTGGGAGGGCGATTGACAAAGTGTGTGGTATGTGTGAGTATAATTAATATGTATTTTTACACGTGACTATATAAAAAATAATAATCACACATCATAAAATTGCATATAAAAAATACATGTCTAAAAATCATCTTATAAGATAATTTTACTTAGGATTTCCATAGTTTGCTAGAGAGTCAGAGACCATTACAAAAAGAAAGGAAAATGAAATATCAACTTAGGATTTTCCCTTCAAATTAAGCTCAACGACGATCTTTCATGGAATAAAATTCATCCATTATCATCTCAAATGAAATTCTTGGCAATTTCTTTCTCAATATAAACTAGCAAATGATCTGCAAGAAACTCATCTTCCATTCAAGTATGCAATCTAGTTTTTATTAAGTTTCATGGCAGAAAATGTTCTCTTAGTAGTAGCAGTAGAAACAGGAAAAGTTAATACTAGACGAATTAACCTATCAATCAAATAATAAATCTTTGACTTTTTTGAAATTGCTAGTCCTCTGCATAGCTCAGATAATGTAAACATATCTTGAAAATCTAGATGCGTCAGCACATCAAGCTCATAATTGAATTCTTAAAAGTATTTTTCTTGCTCAATAAAATCCAGTGGGTAAAATTTCTCTACAAATTTGCATATATCATCAATTTTAAATGATTTGTATGCACCTTTAGGGATTAAAGCAGCACTAAGAATGAGAAGGTTCATTGTATGGTCGTTAAATCTATTATTCAATTCTTGTAACTAGAAATGTATTGTAGTAGTAAATATATCAATCCTAAAATGATGCTCCATTGACTTGTCAATTTGATGACGAGATTTGCCTCTAGCTCTTGTATATTGGTCATTCATATCAGGAATATTAATTTGATGTTTTTCACAAAATAATATAACATCAATAAGCAAAGACTCCCACCCATCATCTCTCAGATTTTGAATGAGTACTTTTGTGGTTGAAACTAGGCTCATGGCATTCACAATATATTGGGAATTTTGTTGCAAAGATTGGCAAAGTGCATTAGTGACTCCCATGATTTTTTTATCATATGTATTATCAGAATAAATTCAAAAGATGTTTATACCATGTAAGCCGCTTCAGCATCACTACGTTGAGAATAATTTGATCCCTCATTTGAGATAGTATAGATAACTGAACAAGTAGCACTGAACATCCTCATCAAGTTACAAATAGATTGAAAATGAGATCCCCATCTAGTATCTCCAGCTCGTTGTAGCGTGTCAATTTGATTTGCCTATTTTCCAGTCTCAATCTCATTGGAAGCAATCAAACTTTTAATTTCAGCAGCTTGAGCAGATTGTAATTCATCATGACGTTTAGAAGAACCAACAATAATATTGCTAATGGATGTCAAATGAACAAAGAACTAATGAACATGTCTGCCTTCTCTAGAGGAACCAACTAAAGTTAATTGTAGTGTATGAGCCCAACAATGCACATAATATGCGTAGGGAAAATATTTAAGAAATATAGCTTGTAATCCATTCCATTCACCGCACATATTACTTCCTCCATCATATCTTTGACCTCAAATATTCTCAATTTGAAGGTCGTAACGAAAAAGAAGAGCACATATCTCATTTTTTGGAGTTAGTGCCATAGTGTCTTTGACATGCACAATATGAAAAAATTGTTCTCTAATAAAACCATCTTTATTAAAAAATCTCAAAATGATAGCCTTTTGTTCTCTTTTAGACTCATCCCGAGCTTCGTTGTGATACCCCCCGTATTTACATATATTTTGACTAAGTAATTATTGCATTTCTTAGGATTATGGGCTTTCCTGTTTTAAATTTTAGATGATTTACGTGGTATTATTTTATGACTTTTAGCTGTGAAATTTAATTCAATGTGTTTTATTGTTATTAATTATAGTTCAATATTTAAAATGATCTTTATTTTAAATTAGTTTATGGTTTGATTTTATTATTTTATTTTACTCAGTCACTGTGTTCAAATTAGTTTTATTTAAGTTGTCATTTTGAAATCAATTTCGTTGGATCAAATTCGAGACCCCGAGTTAAAAGACTGTATCTCATTTTTTTCCCTCACTTTTTTTTCCTTTTTCTTTCTCCTCTTTTTCTTCCTCCTTTCTTTTTCTCCTTTATTTTTTTCCCTGCTTTTCCCTCCCGCGTGCGACACCCTTCCCTTCTCCCCCGTCCGTTTGCGTCATCCTCCCACAGCGCCGCTGTGCGCAATTCATTGCTATCACCGCCCATCCCATTCTTCTCCCCATCGGCCGACGACCTCACCCATCTGTTTTCAGCCCCTCTCGCGCTGCCGTGAGCCTCCACGCAAGGCTTCAAGCTGGACGGCCTTTGTGCTCCAGTGCTACCGTAGCACCACCATCGGCCACCATATTTTCACCACATCACCGGCAACCTCCCAGCTACATAACCCACCCATCTTCAGCCCGATTCACCACCGGTAAAGCTCATCCATCTCCATCTCCAATTTGAGCTTTGTGGACTCCAACCGCCGTCCACGCCGCCACCCATGGCCAACTACCACCACTACTAGCCTCACCAACACCTCTAAAGCCCTTCCCTAGTAATTTCAAGTCTTTGTTTGTCCCCATTCAAAAGTTGGGTTTTGAGACCCACGACCCTTGTACATTTTTCACTGTTACATTGTTGTGTCGTCACTTCTGGCATCTCTGTGATCCTTCAAAAATTATATTATAGCACTGTAAGTATTTTCCAAAGAACTTTTGAGATTTAAATGTATTTTTTGCACTAACTCATTTTTACTGTGAACTGGTTGGTTATGTCGGACTGAGTCCGAGGAGTAAGAGGGTCGATTAGATTGGAGGATGTAATTGTTCTGTGATTGGATTATGTTGGGTTTTGTTGGCTATTGAATATTTGTGTTGTGTCATATGCAAAGTATTTACACGCATGTTCATGTCTGTAAATGAAAATTGGATTTTCGCATAATTGCATACATGTTCATGTATATATTTGAAATACTGGGTTTTCATATGAGAAATGATTTTGAGTATGTTTGAAATGACTGGATTGATCAGTTTGAGAGAAAGGAAAAGAGACTGTAGGAATGGTGGTAAGCAGTGATGATGGTATAGTCCCGCCTGTGTTTCCCGCCTACGGTGCACGCGGTGGGGATGGTGGCAAACAGGGATGGTGGTATAGTCCCGCCAGTGATTCCCACCTACGGTGCATGTGGTAGGGATGGCGGTAAGCAGGGATGGTGGTAGACTCCCACCCGTGATTCCCGCCTACAATGTCCGATAAATGATTATGTTGGGTCATTTTCTGGGAAAATTGCAGATTTTTTTCATGCCGTGTTTTGGGTCAAATGAGATTTTTGACGTGTGTCGGAAAATAATCATTTTCAGGGAAAATGAGGTTTTGGGGTCACATTTGTGTTTCGTCATGTACACATGTTTGTTGGTTGCATTAATATATTTTTTATCTTGTGGGTTGTTTGAATTATTACTTACCTACGATATTGTTTATGGTATCGCAGATTTTGATGCAGATGAGGACGACAAGCCTTAGGCTTTGGCTCCGCTGGAGGAGTGATCTGGAGTTGCTCTTGTGTATCGAAATTTATTTTCCCACTTGTTATGTATTTTTCCCTTTGTATTATATTTTTGGGATAACTATATAACTGCTTTCTGTACTACTTTTATATTGGTAACTCTGTATTTAAATTTTTGGTACTTAGTTGGCTAACTTTTAATTAACTGCTGCAACTTTTGTTGTGCACTTTTGCATGTTGCACACACTGGAGCACTTATTGTTGGGATGCATGACTCATGTTGTCATCATTCAGGCATCTTGATTCTCGAGTTTCCTTACGTGGGGGTCAGGGGTGGCACATGTTGTATCAAAGCAATTCGGCTCTGGGTAAAACCACTTATCCCGTAGGTGCAATACCAGAAAATTTTAAAGTTGTGATTTGAAGTTATTTTGTTTGAAGTATTTTATTTTAATTGTTTTATTTGTTTTATTGTACGCTACTTTATTTGTTTTATTTGTTTTATTTATTTTATTGTATGTTTATTTTAATTTATTTGTTCTATTTTATTGTATGTTAATTTATTTTATTGGTTTTATTCTACCTTATTTATGTTATTTTGTTAAATTTTAATTATTTTACTATAATTATATTTTAATTTGTTTTAAGTTGAAAGTGGGGTTAAGGGTTACACTATGGCAGGAAGATGGTACGACCAAGAAGGCCAACTTGGGAACATGCAGATAAATTGCCGAGAGGCGATGGGAATTACGTCGTGGCAAGGTCGTTAAATCGGATGATGAAGTTCCTTTAGCAGAATTTTCGTCCACTCCAAGGAGAGCAGAATAGGGTGGTGCAAGCCGGGTGCACCTATGATTGCTTCTTGGAGCATAAAACCCCTGCCTTCACGGGCGAAGAGGATCCACTTCGGGTCGGGAGGTGGATTGAAGACCTCGAAAGGACATTCGAAGTCTATGGTTGCATGGAGGCCCATAAGGTGTTGTATGGGAGTTACCTACTGCAAGGTGAAGCAACTAATTGGTGGAAGACTAAGCGCGAACTCCTAGAGATGGAGTTGGGATCTTTTGCGGCTGTGTCTTGGCAGCGCTTCAAGGAAGAGTTCAACGACCGTTTTTTTCCTTTTTTGCGAGACGGTGGAAGGCACGGGAATTCAATAACTTGGTCCAAGGGGAAATGACTGTTGAGCAGTATGCTCGAAAATTTATAGAGCTCGGGTGATTTGTGACTCATCTGATAGCCACTAAAGAGTTGCGGACTAAACATTTCCAGGAAGGGTTGCGCCCTCAAATCCGCAGACTGGTCGCTTGCTTGCAAATCCATAACTTTCAGAGGTTGGTCGAGGTGGCCTCTATTGCTGAGCGAGAGCAAGGTGTTGTGGTAGGCTCCCCTCCGAGTAAGAAGCGGCTGAATGTTGATACCCCGTATTTACCTGTATTTTGACTAAGTAATTATTGCATTTCTTAGGATTATGGGCTTTCCTGTTTTAAATTTTAGATGATTTACGTGGTATTATTTTATGACTTTTAGCTGTGAAATTTAATTCTATGTGTTTTATTGTTATTAATTATTGTTCATTATTTAAAATTATCTTTATTTTAAATTAGTTTGTTATTGGATTTTATTATTTTATTTTACTCAGTCACTGTGTTTAAATTAGTTTTATTTAAGTTGCCATTTTGAAATCATTTTCGTTGGATCAAATTCGAGATCCCAAGTTGAAAGACCGAATCTCATTTCTTTCCCTCACTTTTTCTTTTTTCATTTTTCTTTCTCCTCTTTTTCTTCTTCCTCCTTTCTTTTCACCTTTATTTTTTCCCCTGCTTTTCCCTCCCACGCGCGACACTCCTCCCCTCTCCCCCGTCTATTTGTGTCGTCCTCCCATAGCGCCGCAGTGCGCTATCCATTGTCGTCACCACCCCTCCCATTCTTCTCCCCACTAGCCGGCAACCTCACCCCTCTATTTTTAGCCCCTCTCGCGTCGCCGTGAACCTCCATGCACAGCTTCAAGCCGCATGGCCTTTGTGCTCTAGTGCCACCGTCATGCCACCATATTTTTACCACAACATCGACGATCTCCTAGCTACCTAATCCACCCATCCTCAGTCTCGATCCGCCACCGATGAAGCTCATCCATCTCCATCTCTGATTTGAGCTTTGTGGACTTTAACCGCTATTCACGCCGCCACCCACGGCCAACGACAACCACTACTAGCCTCACCAACACCTCTAAGCCCTTCCCAAATAATCTCAAGTCTTCGTTTGTCCCACGACCTTTGTACATTTTTCACTGTTACATTGATGTGTCGTCACTTCTAGCATCTCCGTGATCCTTCGAAAATATATTATAGCACTGTAGGTGTTTTCCAAAGAACTTTTGAGATTTAAATGTATTTTTTGCACTAACACATTTTTACTGTGAACTGGTTGGTTATGCCGGACAGAGTCCAAAGAGTAAGGGGGTCGGTTGTATTGGAGGATGGAGTTGTTGTGTGATTGCATTATGTTGGGTTTTGTTGGCTATTGAATATTTTTGTTGTGTTATATACAATGCATTTACACGCATGTTCATGTTTGTAAATGAATATTGGATTTTCGCATAATTGTATACATGTTCATTTGTATATTTGAAATACTGGGTTTTCATATGAGAAATGATTTTGAGTATGTTTGAAATGATTGGATTGATTGGTTTGAGAGAAAAGAAAAGAGGCTGTAGGGATGGTGGTAAGTAGGGATGGTAGTATAGTCCCGCCTGTGATTCCCGCCTACGGTGTACGTGATAGGGATGATGGTAAACAAGGATGGTGGTATAGTCCCACCTGTGGTTCCAGCCTATGGTGCATGCTGTAGGGATGGTGGTAAGTAGAGATGGTAGTAGAGTCTCGCCTATGATTCTCACCTACAGTGCTCTGATAGGTACCTCTTGTGTGAAAAAGAACTATAGGGATGGTGGTAAGCAGGGATGATGGTATAGTCCCGCTAGTGATTTCCCCCTACGGTGTACGCGGTAGGGATGGTGGTATAGTCCCGCCTGTGATTCCCGCCTACATTGTCCGATAAATGATTATGTTGGGTCATTTTCTTAGAAAATGGCAGAATTTAGTCATGTTGTGTTTTGGGTCAAATGAGATTTTTAGCGTGCGTTTGAAAATAATCATTTTCGAAAAAAATGAGGTTTTGGGGTCACATTTGTGTTTCATCATGTACACATGTTTGTTGGTTGCATTAATATATTTTTATCTCGTGGATTGTTTGGATTATTACTTACTTGGTATCGCAGATTTTGATGCAGATGAGGACGACAAGCCTTAGGTTTTGAGTCCACTGGAGGAGTGATCTGAGGTTGCTCTCGTGTATCGAGATTTATTTTCCCACTTGTTATGTATTTTGCCCATTGTATAATATTTTGGGATAATTGTATAACTGCTTTCTGTACTACTTTTATATTGGTAACTCTGTATTTAAATTTTTGGTACTTAGTTGGCTAACTTTTAATTAACCGCTGCGATTTTTGTTATGCAATTTTGCATGTTGCACACACTTGAGTACTTATCGTTGGGATGCGTGATCCATGTTATCATCATTCGAGTGTCCCAATTCTCGAGTTTCCGTACGTGGGGGTCAGGGGCGCCACATTCGTCAACAAGAATACAAAATTTGGCATCATCGATTTCTTCGCGAATCACATTTCGCACTTTATTTGTAAATATATGCAAAATTTCCTTTTCAATTTTGGGTGATGTATATTTGGCATTCTGTGGAGTATTTTTCACGACAACTCCATTAACTTGACAAAAGTTTTACTAGTTCAATGAAGCTACCTTGATTTTTTGAGTTAATGCTTTCATCGTGACCTCTAAAAGCACAAGCTTGGAACGTAAGCCATCGAACACTTTCTATCGAAGTTTTGAGCCGTAACCGATTATTCTCCATCTCTTGTGATATTTGTTTTTCAACTAACTTGTCAATATGTCTTGACTGATTCTTTAGATCCTCACAACATTTTACAACATTTTTATGTGATGAATTTGGATCTCTCCCCACATGTCCTATTAAACGACAATTCATTCTATCATTCATTTTTTTCCAAATTCAAAACCTTTATTAGTAAATGCATCTGATCCTGGATGGCCTGTTGAATTCTTAGCCAAAATGTAGTAAGGAAGACAAAATATAGCATTCTTCAATGGTGAGTACTCCAACCAATTTGAATATGTTTGAAATCAAAAAAATTGAAATCGATGACGTTGATTGCCTATTCCTGAAAATGGATATTCTGAAAGTTTAAGTTGATATGGACCAGCTTTAAGATAGGCACATCGGATCTCATCTTGTAGCTTAGTAGGAAATTCTCAAATTTGTGGACGTAATCCTGGATCACGTTCCAAAGATGTAGCATCCATTTCTTCAAGTTGGATTTTTGAAGTTTTAGAGGGACGCTCGTCAGTGATAGAAGTATCACGTTCTATTGTTCCGAGCTCTCTAAATGTATATTACTCTCCGAATTATCCACGTTCCATTGTTATTACCCTTTTGCCCACTTATTTTGAAAACATCAATTGAGTATGAATTTTGCGTTTGAAACGTGGGCAACATGTGATTTTTATTTATTTTGACTTAGGCACATGAGGGTTTATTTTGTTAAGTTGGTATTTTTAAGAGATTGATATTTTTATCGAAATATTTATTAAGTAAATACTGATAAATTTTTGGAATGATCAGTAAGTGCAAAATCTTAATTTGAATCCTTTAAAAGAATATTTTTTATTTAAAAAAAAGTATGATTTTCTACTTGTAATGATTTCGATATAGTTATGTTATTTAGTTTTATAATTATAGTAAGTTCTCAGTCGTAAATAAGTTAAAATTTAATGTTTAGTCGGAGTTATTAAGTTTGCTATTGATGAGTTTAGAAAGTGATGTTGGTATTTTAGGAATAATAAGAATTTTGGATTCTAAGGAATTAAAAATAAATTATTTTAGAAGTTTAGGCTTAAATATCGTAATAAGAGATTGATTAGGAATTTATGAAAATTTACGTGATTATCTTATAGGTGACGATTAATATTTGTTCAGCATTTTCGAGTAAATTTTTGAAAAGCTAAGAAGTCCAAGTAAGCGGGGTTCTTATGCTTGATTTGCATAAAAAGGAAAATGAACTGAGATTGGTTTATAAAATGTGCATGTTATGTTTTTAAAAGAAAACGTGAAAACAACATCAGTATTTGTGTTTTACATTCACTCATGAAAATCTATATGAAAGAGAAAAATTCTTTTTGACATGAATATTGCGGACATGAGTAATATTTGAATGTTTCTGAAATATACAAAAGAGTGAATATAAAAATTGAGATTTTTATACATGTGATATGAAATATTTTGGATCTGTTATTGATCATCTGAAAATGATAAGAATGTGGTTTGATATGATATGGATATGAAAAACCTTTGGCATATTATCTATTTTGATTCTGAATATGGTTATGATATGATGATATTGGTTCACATGATAACGTTGGTACCAACATAATATGATATGATATGAGTGCACCCACTTTGGGAACAAAGTGGTCTTTTATGTGTTCTTTCATGTGTGCATACTCGAGCCTCCAAGATTAAAAAATGAGAAGTTTTCACAATATGATACTGTCTAGTTTGGCCACCGGAAATAGCACAACCCTACCACGGGGGTTAAACATAGTATATGATAAGACATGATACAATACTATATGATATGATAAGATAAAGATGTTCAGTTATGTTATGCCAAAACATTTTTGAATATGAAAAGATTGAAAAGTCGCTCTGATTTTTCTGATAATACGTTTTGAGATATGAGTATGAAAATGAAATGTTTTGTTTCTATATGCCAAACTTTCTAAAAAGGGCTTATGTTTACATGCTAGTATATGTTTTCTGCTTATTGAGTTGTTGATAACTCACCATTTATCTTCAATATTTTTCAAATGATAATGATGATCCAGTTGGAAGTTAGGAATAGAAATTGAAACTTAACTAGATATGGATAGAAGGTTGAGTACCTAAGTGTACCATTGTTAGTAGAAGGGTTTAACTTGAGTATTTGAAATACTTTATGTTATTTGGATCTATTGAGAATTAAAGATGTATCATTTTATTATGTTGAGATTATTGGGAGATTGTGGACCCTCCTTGATTTATGTTATTTTGTAATGCTGACTTATGGAGTTTGTATTATGGTTATTTGAAAAGTATGAGATCATGTACTATTTATGAAATCTTTGAAGTTTTTAGATGCTTTGGGAGACAGGTTTGTAAGTGATAAGTAGTAATTCTCCGACTATTAAACTCTAAATTATTTCTATAAAAATAAAGGGGATGACTAATATTTTTACTCAATTAAAACTATGCCCAAGTAAAATACATCTCTAGCTTAATATTCTCTTAACATAATTATAACAAAATCTATTAAAGTAAGGAGCAAAATTTTGTTTAATAAAAATACATTTAATCAATTTCTTTTTAAAGGTTCAAAATAAAATCTCACACTTTTTATTTACTTCTGATATTCATATTTTTTAAAAATATTATTACAAACTAATATAATTTAGATCCTTATTTATTTTCTTTATAAGTTCTTATATTTAAAATAAAGCCCTCACAAGATAACAAAAATTAGACCCAATATAGAACCTACCTAAAGACACGGTGTTTTAGGAAACGACTATAAAATGCATGGACTCTTTGGGAAAGTTGAACTTTACAAACAAATTTATGGAATTACAACCATCCCGAATCAAAACTGTGCGACAGAGACTATACTCACCGTGAGAGAGCAACCCGAGACAGAGAGGGAGGAGGTCGGCGGATCTAAGGTGATTGGGGCTTCATGTTGGTCGTGGCTTCCATTGCGTAGTGGAGCTGTGAGGTGGGAGAGAGAGCGTGGTGAGAGGGAGGATTTACGCACCATGCACGACATGGGAGCTACGGGCTGGGGTGTTGGGTGACAACCAAGGCAGTGTCCAAAGGTGGAGGCTTGTCCTCCAATGCCTTCTGCTGGTAGTGGTGTCATGGCCTCAATAGTGGTTGAACAACCACGGTGGCTAAGAGTACAGGCATGTCAAAAGCCCACCTTCTTGCTTTGTTTTGGGTTTGGTAGAATAGGGGCCTTTGGTGATGGTGAGGCAACGTTTCTGTGTTGGATGACTGATGCATATGGGTCAACGAACGTGGGGCTGGCGGCTTGTGGTGGCATTGCTGTGTATGTGGGTGGCTGCGGTTTATGGAAGGAATCAAGGTGGTTGCCGGTTTCACATGGGGCTGGGCAGTGGGGCTAGTGGCTTTCATTGTGCAGGGGAGATCTCTGCACATGGGGTGGTTTTATGTTCGGGTTGCTGCTGCAAGATAGAGGGTGGCAACCGCTGTTGGTACGTGCAGGGACAATGTTATGGAGTCTCTTGCTAGGCAACGTGAAGGACACTTATGCTTGGTTCTTCAATGTACATGGGAGAGGAATAAAGGCCTAAGGGAAAGTAACTGAAGAAATTTAGGATTGTGTGCGGCAACCCTATTTGAGGGAGGTTCTATGTGCATGAGATAATACATATATGTATATATATATAGTGGTTGAAACCCTAAGAAAAGAAAAGTAGGAAGAAACGTGCATGGGTTTAAATATGTTGAAGACAATAGATTCAAGGAATTTTAACGTGAATGAAACTTTAAAATTGTAACTTTTGTTTGAAATTGGATACATTAATGGGCTTGGTTTTATAAATAAACCGGGCATTAATGTCATGTTCAAAATAAATCAATCGTTCAATAATATCTTCTGGCTTTTAGAAAAAAAAAATCTTGGGCCAAGTTCAAATTATTTAGGCCCACTTGGTTCATAAATATTAAAGAGGCATTTGTCCAATTATTAAGTCCAATAAAACTCTTATAATCTATCATAGAAATTTATGGGCTCATAACCTTTCCAAAATTTGTCATTAAAATTCAAATAGACTTTTCATACATATTAATCCAAAATAACAAAAAAAATTATAGAACCTACGATTAGCTTGGACTTGTGCTCGGCTTGGGTATTACGTCAAGTGCCCACATCGATGCGATTCTTGTCCCACTCGTCCCACTAATCAATAAAGCATACATTTTGGAAAGAGAAATATTTGTAATACAAAGAGATATCATAGACTGAGATAACTCAATGTCGTATATAAAAATTATAAAATATTTTTTTGTGAAGTAAATATAACGTACCACATCTAATCCAAATCTAATCACAGTAATTTGTAATAAACATTACTTTTGTGAGATTTGTTTTATAAATCTAGCACTTCTCTTCTCGCAAATGAAGTATTTATACTTAACTTGTAACGTCCCGATCCTAGAGGTCCGGAGAATTAGCTCTTAATACTTAATATCAACTTCAATAACACAATTATGAAATCCAAAAACTTTCAAAAATATCAATTCATTTATTCAACCCAAAAATCTTTGTTCCTTCATAAGGTCAATAAAGAAATTCTCAATAACATAAATTAAAAACTCTCCAAAAATTTAAAAATATCCTTAATTCATCAAATCAAAATAACCGAAAATAACTCAATTTACTACTACGACTCTCAAATAAGCGTTTGTACCCTCAGGCACTTATTCCACTATGATCATCACACCGTGCTAAAATTTCATACTCTTGTTCTCCAGCTAGACCATCAAAATTATCTGAAAGATATTTGGAGATAAGGGGTGAGTTATCAACAACTCAGTAAGTAAAGTACATATACTAGTGTGTAAACATGAGCATTTATAGAGTTCAGAATGCAGATCAAAATATTTTCTTTCAGAATGCAGAATCAAAATATTGTTTTCAAAATGCAGCGTCAGAACATGTTATCAAAAATATTCATAATCAAAATCTCTTTGGCATAGCATAAACTGAAACATCACATCTTATCTTATTATATCAAAACATATACCATGTTTAACCCCCGTGGTATGGTTGTGCAAACCTCGGCAGCTAACCGAGAAGAAACAGAATGTGAATCTTCCCCTTATTCATTCTCGGAGCCTTGAGTGTGCACATAGGAAAGACCACGCAGAAAACCAATTTGTTTCTAAAATGCACGAGAAACAGAAAAGTTGGTACCAACCCGAACAGAGGCCATAGTTTTACACCCGTGGTAAGGTCAGAACGGAACAGAAACAGAAACAGAATGTTATGCCAAAGGTTTTTAGAAATCACATCAGATCATATCAGAGTACAGAAAATCTTCAAAACAGAACAAAATCATATCACAACATAATTTATGCACAAAATTTCATATTCGCTCTTTTTCAAAGTTCAGAAACAAAATGTCAAAAATAAGCTCATGTCTACACCAGTCATGACAGAAAATAATTTCTTCTTAAACAGAATCTAATGAGTAATTTAGAACAAATAACTGAGGTAGTTCAAATTTCTTTTCATAATCAAATATGTATATTTTCCAAAAATAACCTCAGCTCATTTTATTTTAATGCAAAGTCTAGCATAGGAACCCCGCTTAACTGGACTTCCTAGCTTTTTCCATAATTTTTCTCAAAATATCGAACAATAATTAATCGTCACTTATAAAATAATCAAGTGATACTCTTAAATTTCTCGTCGAACACGTAATTCAACACTTAACCTAAAATGCTAAAAATTGACCTACTTTAATTCCTCAAAACTTAAAACTTCCTTAGCGCTAAAGTATCATAACTTCTCAAATTCCTCTTACTATTATACTCTAAGTCATTTCTAAATTGCATAATAATATTATACTAAATACAACTATGCGACAAAAATACATCTCTAGTTTAAAGATTCTCTTAATATAATTATAACAAAACTGATTAAAAATTAAGAAAGTAATAATTTCATTTAATAAAATAGACTAATTAGCTTCCTTTTTTCTAAAGGGTTTAAAAAAAAAAAAAAAAAACTGCTCATACTATGTATTTCTAAAATTACATTATCACTAATAATATATCTCAAATCTTTATTTATCTTCTTTATAAAAACTTGAATTTAAAACAACCTTACTAATATATAAATATAAACCAAAAAAATGAACAACCTATAATTAGTCTGATGATAAGGGTATTATAGGGATTAAACAAAACACATAAAGGGCTCTTTTGGAAATAATGGGAATTCATATTAACATTACAACTTCATATGGAGCATACTCACTGAGCGATGGAGAGCACGAAGGTGGCGAGCTGGGCGGTTGTTTACGGTGGTTACTCTGGGGGTTGGGTGGCTAGATACAGAGAGATATAGCGATGAGAAAGAGGCCCACTGACGAGAGAAAAATACATGAAAAACAATAGAGTTAGTCGAGAGAGAGAGAGAGTGACACAGAGATGTCGTCGATGGCATACCAAGAGGGATGCGGCGAACAAGGAGCAGCGTGGAGTGACCGTCGAAGTTTTCTGTGCCGTTGCTAACGACGTGAAAGGGCTGGCACCGTGTGTGGTGGCTTTGAACGGAAAGGCACTGGGTTGTTATTGCTCTGTTTTCGGGGGCTAAAACAGGAGACAATAATGGGCTAAGTTTCCGTGAGATGGGGGGCTCCCGGTGGTTTGTTAGGAGGTCCCTACGGCAGCATGGCAGTCTTCGTGTTGTACTGCGATAAAGTGGTTGTCCTGGTGCAGCAACACCACGGAGCGCGACACCAGGTTGTGTCTCAGGCTGGGCTCGTTCTTGGCAATGGTTGGGGTGCTTCGCGGCTGTTCCATGGTGGTCCCGTGGTTGAAGCTAGGAGATGCGGCTACTAGGCTTCACGCGACATGCTACGCTGTGGTTGCCATCACTATGGAAGTGCCCGTGTTCCGCGGTGTAGGAATTCAGAGGCTTCCTGTTAGGGGCTGTTTGTGTGGTGGAAATGAGCGTGAAGCAGGAGAGATAGGCAGCGACTTGTTGGGGAAAGAAAAGTGTAAGCGGCAACCCTAGTTTATCAAATTGATGAACTCCTAAACGTGAGTATATATAAGTATATCTATTACTCAACCGTTGCCGTAAATGTTGCGGGGATAGGGACGTTCATGCCATGGAGAAACGGACGAGGAAAATGCACTAGATGAAGCTGTGCACAATGAGAAATCTGTGGGGCTGTGCGATGAACTGTGAAGTTGCCGTGTGAATAAATAGGTGTTTGAAACGAAACAAAACAAAAACAAAACCCTAAAGCTGAGGAGAAAATAGAGGCGTACGTGCATGAGAGTGCAATCATGCGGTGCGGCGAAAAGAAAATCATAAACTCAGTTGGTTATAATAGTTTAAAAGACACAGGTGTGGGCTTGGGTCTTGGGTTTTACATAACTTCCACTAGTAAGGTGTCGTTTTAGGCTTACACCCTAAAACCCTGTTTCTCTTCCCCAATACAAGCCCCAACATCTTCCCCTTTTTTGCCTCTTACTGCATAGACACCCCCACGCCCCTCTCTCTCTCTTTGCATGTTTCACTCTTCTCTGTGATCACCACTCGCCGTCATTCCCAGCTCCATGTTGTTCGTCTCGATTTGTCCAAAGCTGCTATCCACATTTTCGACCATCAACACTCTGAAGCCCTGCTGCATCACCATGAGCCATAAACCTCCACCTCATCATGCCACTGTTTCCCTAGTCTGCACTCTCCTTCTCTTTCTCTTCCCTGCACCTTTGCTCACCGTGGAACATCCAATGCCGCTACCTCCCTCTCGCTTTTTTACATTGGCAAGTTAGTCTGCCAACCTCACTCTTTTTCCCTCTCTCTCTCTCTCTCTCTCACATGTCTAACAGTGTCTCGATGTTGTGCTGACCGCTGAGACCAACAAAGGCCATTGGAGCCTGCATGACCCGTCCGTGCCGCCCAGCTCCCCCACCACTCACAATGTCTAACGAAACTACCAGTAGGTCTCTCAATCCTCATCTTCTCGTCCCCTCTCCCTCTCTCTCTTTCTCAATAACTCCATATGTCCTTGCTAGGCAAGGACAAAACTAGGATTTGATGTTTGGGGGGGCAATTGACAAAGTGTGTGGTATGTGTGAGTAATATGTATTTTTACACGTGACTATATAAAAAATAATAATCACACGTCATAAAATTGCATACAAAAAATATATGTCTATAAATCATCTTATAAGATAATTTTACTTAGGATTTCCATAGTTTGCTAGAGAGTCAAAGACCATTACAAAAAGAAAGGAAAATGAAATATCAACTTAGGATTTTTCCCTTCAAATTAAGCTCGACCACGATCTTTCATGGAATAAAATTCATCCATTATCATCTCTGAAATGAAATTCTTGGCAATTTTTTTCTCAATATAAACTAGCAAATGATCTGCAAGAAACTCATTTTCCATCCGAGTACTCAATCTAGTTTTTATAAGTTTCATGGCAGAAAATGCTTGCTTAATAGTAGCAGTAAAAATAGGAAGAGTTAATACTAGACGTATTAACCTATCAATCAAATAATAAATCTTTGACTTTTCTGAAATTGCTAGTCCTCTACATAGCTTAGATAATGTAGATATATCTTGAAAATCTAGATGCATCAGCACATCAAGCTCATAATGCTACAATTGAATTCTTAAAAGGAAATTTTCTTGCTCAGTAAAATCCTGTGGATAAAACTTCTCAATCAATTTGCATATATCATCAATTTTAAATTATTGTATACACCTTTAGGGTTTAAAGCAGCACTAAGAATAAGAAGTTCCATTGTATGGTCGTTAAATCTATTATTCAATTCTTGTAACTGGAAGTCTATTGTAGTAGTAAATATATCAATCCTAAAATGATGTTCCATTGATTTGTCAACTTGATGACGAGATTTGCCCCTACCTCTTGTATATTGGTCATTCATATCAGCAATATCAATTTGGTATTTTTCACAAAATGATATAACATCAGTAAGCAAAGATTCCTACCCATCACAATATCTTGGGTAGGCTCATGGCATTCACAATATCTTGAAATTTTTGTTGCAAAAATTGGCAAAGTGCATTAGTAATTCTCATGATTTTTTTCATCATATATAATATCATAATAAATTCAAAAGATGTTAATACCATGTAAGCCGCTTCAATATCAACACGTTCAGAATAATTTGATCCCTCATTTGAGATAGTATTGATAACTGAGCAAGTAGCACTGAACATCCTCATCAAGTTACAAATAGATTGAAAATGAGATCTCCATCTAATATCTCCAGCTCGTTGTAGCGTGCCAATTAGTCATTGTATATGAATTACAAAATATGACATTTTATCATGACTGATATAGACATAAGCAATTTTTTTACTTTGTTTCTCTATTGCATAAAATGTGAATGTGATCTATGAAATATTTAATCCAATTATATGATATTGATCTACACAATGCTCTGTTATGATATGTTAGTGCATAAAAAAATCCTAAGGTATAAGATTATGTTCTGCTCTGATTTCTGGCCCCAACACAGGTTATAATGTTGATTTTTGTTCCCACCACGAGATATAATAGTGAACTCTGATTAACAAAACCAATAGTACATTCAACTCCACTACGCCTTCCAAAAATAGTCTAATTAATAAATAAAAAACCCCCAAACTAAACACAGTTGAAATGACAAGTGCATGGGAAAAGAGGATACCTCACCAAACTTGAAGTGGTGTTTCACTAGTCACGACTTTGGAACAACACAGATTGGCTGGTGTCTGGTGGGCTTGTGGCACACTAGCCTCTGAGGGTCATGGAGGCACACTAGATATGCAAACTTCGAGGAGATGAGAGAGAGAGAGAGAGTAAACAGAGAGGGAGAGGAACAGAGACAGTAGTGAAAAAGAAATGAAAAAGTAATAACAAAATATTGAATAGTAATGAATAGTAGTAAGAAGTAGGTAAAAAATAATAAGAAAGTAATGAATAATAGTGAAATATTTTGAAAACAACTGAAATGCTCGTGTGCCTCCATGACTATCAATACAGAGGAAGGTTTGGAGGGTGAGATGAGAATTTTATATTTTATTTGAAAGTTTAAAATATTATATTTTAATATTATTATTATTTTGAGATTTAAAAAAAATTAAATTGAGATTTGAAAAAGTTAA
Source organism: Juglans regia (assembly GCF_001411555.2). Taxonomy (NCBI): domain Eukaryota; kingdom Viridiplantae; phylum Streptophyta; class Magnoliopsida; order Fagales; family Juglandaceae; genus Juglans; species Juglans regia. Next base: position 32,513,700 of record NC_049902.1, on the reverse strand, counting down.
ATTATTTATTATATTTTTTATAAAAATTTTAAAAAAATATAATAATAAGATAATATAAAAATTTTATATTTTATCTTGTATCCAAACCAGACAAACACATAGTTTTAAGGTGATGGTTGGCAATTAGTTGAAATCCCCCCAAAGTCAAATGATTTTTTTTGAGTCAAAGATGCTTTCAATGCATGTGAGAGTTTTTGTCTATGCTGGGAGTTGTTGCATAAATTCTCTATCCGTGGTTTGAATGTTCTTCATGTGTTTTTTCAATGAACTGATGTGCTGATGTGCTTGAGGCGAGACTGCTATTCAGGACAAAAACTCCGATCACATGCATTGAAAGCTAGCATGCATGACGTTCTCCTAACATTTTTTTTTCCTTCCGAAAATGTGGTTACTTTTCATCTTAGTTTCTTGAGCCGACAATCAAAACTGAAATTACATTATGAGTACTTGATTCATTAAAAACTGATAATAATATTTTTATTATATTCTAATATTTATAAGGATAGATATAAAAATAAATCAAATTAAAAGAAGACTTGATACAATTTTAATAATCATGGATCAAATCTTAATAAATCAAAAATAGATAAAATTACATGATATTTTCTAACATTCTTTTTTCTCTTTTCAAAATTAAGTTTCATCTTCAATATCTAAATTATTGAATGTGTGGATGTTAATGACAGAAAATAAAAAATAAATATTGTGAATATAAGAAAGAGATGAACATATAGATTTACGTGATTCGATATATACTTATATCCACGAGAGTTTTGAAAAAAAAATCTATTATAATATATTTCTTTACAGTCTCTCATAATTTTTTATATTCTTTATATAATAAAATTTAAAACTCTATTTTCTAGTGAATCTTTTGTCACTGAATTCCTATCATAAAGTTGAAAAATTTGAAGAAATCGAAGAGTCGTCTCCGACCGTTTCTTTTTATATGCCCCTCTTTCAACGTGCGGCATATAGTTTTAAGGTGGTGGCTGGCAATTAGTTGAAATCTCCCCAAAGTCAAATGATTTTTTGAGTCAAAGATGCTTTCGATGCATGTGAGAGTTTTTGTCTGTGCTGGGAGTTGTTGCATAAATTCTCTTTTCGTGGTTTGAATGTTCATCATGTGTTTTTTCAATGTGCTGATGTGCTGAGGCGAGACTGCTTTTCAGGACAAAAACTCTGATCACATGCATTGAAAGCTAGCATGCATGACGTTCTCCTAACATTTTTTTTCCCAACGAAAATGTGGTTACTTTTCATCTTAATTTCTTGAGCCGACAATCAAAACTGAAATTACATTATGAGTACTTGATCCATTAAAAACTGATAATAATATTTATAAGGATAGATATAAAAATAAATCAAATTAAAAGATGACTTGATACAATTTTAATAATCATGAATCAAATCTTAATAAATCAAAAATAGATAAAATTACATGATGTTTTCTAACATTCTTTTTTCTCTTTTCAAAATTAGGTTTCATCCTCAATATCTAAATTATCGAATATGCATACGTCCATAACAGAAAATAAAAAATAAATATTAAGAATGTAAAAGAGATATGAACATACAGATTTATGTAGTTTGACATATTACCTACGTCTACAGGGGTTTTAGGGAGGAAAGAATCCACTATAATATGCTTAGTTACAGTCTCTCATGATCTCTCGTATACTTTGTACAAAGGAGTTTAGAGTTTTATTTTCTGGTGGACCTTTTGTTGCTAGAGCTCCTGTCATGAGGTTGAAGAAGCTAAAGAAGTTAAAGAAGAGTCTCCTGAAATCGTCTGGCCGTTTTCTTTTATATGTCCCCTCTTTTTGCGTGCTATTAGGAAGTGATAATAATTGCTGCATTCCCTTGCATGTCTAACATCTACCTTTATTTTCCATTTTCTTTGTTTTTCCTCTTATCCTGACACCCTCATTTTGCTTGTTCCCTAATTTTCTCTCATTCATCCGATCTCTTCATTTGTATTCTAGTGGTGGGACCTTCCCCTGAGGCTGGGACTAGTAATGACTAGTTTGAAAGTGTTTGGATTAGAATAAGGTTTGGAAATAAAATGAGATGAAATGAAATGAGATAAGATGGGATGAAATTTTTCTTCAAACATCCCCTAGTTGTTTGGAGGTAAAGATTTTTATGAATAGTATAAACTTTCATATAAGAAAAAAAATTCATAATAGGGTACTGCTGCTACTCTTGAGTCCATGAGTTTGCCCCCCAAACTTATCATTAGTGTAATTGTATTTTTTTTCTTTTTCTTATAAACATATTTTTAAAATATTTTTAAAAAAATATACCACTTTACTAATAGTAACTTTCCTAATCATTAAAAAAGTTAAAATACACGGACGATAAATTTGAGGGATAAAATGATCATTCAAGTATCATTTTCCTTTTCTAACATGCACAATTAAGATGTTTTAGAAAAAAAACCACTGAATTACAAATTAATTACCACATTCTTCCCTGAATTACAAGAATTCAAAACTTACGGCATGTACTCAATTTAGTGACGAAAGTTTTTTATTAAATAATCCACTCGTTTAAGTACTTTCGACGTTTAGATTGATATATTGGTGATTTCAGAAAAAGAAAAAGAAAAAAGATTGATCATCTATTTTTAATTACTTATATATATATATATATATATCTTAATTATTATAATTGAGTATTATTTATTATTTTTTCCAGGTATAATATTTTAGTTTCGATAATTTGGTGATTGAGGAGAATATCATTTAATTTTTTCATTTATTAAGATTTGATCATTAGTGATTATCAAAATCGTGTCAAGTCATCTATCTCTATAATTAGATAGAATATAATAAAAATATTATTATCATTTTTAATAGAAGTCAAAATGCTTCAGTATTTTTAATTGTTGGATGAAGAAATTAAAATGAAAACCACATTTTCGAAAGGAAAAAAATGTTAAGAGACCGTCATGGTTTGAATCATGTACGTACAGGTTTGAATCATGTACGTGTACGTACATGATTCAAACCATGACGACAAACACCAGTTTTTGCGGTAGTTTTTGTCTGGTAGTTTTGACTGCGAATGCACGTTGGAATATTCTGTTAGTTTTTGTCTGTGCTGGGAGTTTTTATTTTTATTTTTTTGAGACAGTGCCGGGAGTTGTTACATGTTGTGTTTGGATGTTAAAGTGAGTTGAGTTGAGTTGAGATAATAAAATATTATTAAAATATTATTTTTTAATATTATTATTATTTTAAAATTTAAAAAAATTAAATTATTTATTATATTTTATATTTTATATTAAAATTTAAAAAAATTGTAATGCTCGTACGCGGTTGGAATATTCATCATCATGTCCGATGTGCTGAGGCGAGACGCATGCTTGCCGCCACGTGATTATTTCTCTAACTAGATAAATAGAAGGAAAATGATAGTATGGGCTATGGCTATCAAATATGTTGTTAAATATGTTTATTCATGTATTTTTATTTTTTTAATAATTACAAAAGTGATTATTTGTAAATTTTTATTTTTTTCATTAATAGTTGAGGATGTTAAAAAAATACTTAAAAAAAATTATTTATACTAATATGCATATTTAATGAAAATATTTGATAATTACCCTAGCGTGTGATCCCGTTTAAATTTAGAGATGAGTTGAAATGATTTGTGAATAATAAAATAAAATATTATTTTAATATTATTTTTTAATATTATTATTATTTTAAGATTTTAAAAAATTAAATTATTTATTATATTTTATATAAAAATTTAAAAAAATTCTAATAACAAATTAAGGTGAGTTTTCAATCTAAACAAGTGTATTCTTCTCGTTATTAGATTCATGTATTCGGGTCTCATTCGAATTCCACGAAAATCAGTCGACGTGGGGAGGAACGAAGTCAGGATTTTGACCTTGGAGGCCGAATTTTCGGGACTGAAACTTTGAGTTTGAATTTTCTATGGGTACTTTACTTTTGTCCCTTCAAATTTATTATAATCAGTGTAATTATATTTTTTTATTAAATATCTTTAAATATTTTCAAAAAATAAAAATATTTTATTTTATTAATAATTACTTCCTTAATCATTAAAAAAAAGTAAAAAATAAAAAATAAAATAAAGTATCCAAACGGTAATTTTCAGGAGGCAAACTCAAGGGTACCCAAGCAAACATCACCTAACTAGTTCAGGCGACCAATAGAAAGAATACTGATCCGAATTAAGCAAATAGTTCAAGACTTCAGGCTCTATATAAAGGAGTGCTCAAACATGAGTACTTCATGTGCAGATCAATTCTAAAAACTTCTCTATATTTGTAAGAATCTTGAGGTTCTCAAAGATCAAGCTGTGATATTCGTCCAAAGTTCCAACTTGTAAGATCTCTTCATGATTCATCAGTTCTAAAACTATATATATATATATTTCCTCAAATGTCATTATCTTTTTGAATCCTCCGTAATAATACTCAATTATCATGGTATTCAATATCTTTTTACATTAATCACTAATCATAAAGGTAGCTAGATATTAATCCCTCGAAAAATACCACATGACGTCTCTATATTATTACTGCTCTTTCGTTGTATATAGTTAATATATATGGCCTCCTAATTAAACCCGTACGTTTCACCTCATGACCAGATCAGTTAATTTCTTTCTAACAAGCTCACAAGACATACCGAAAAATGCTCTAGCTGGCACAAAATTTGCTTCTGACCCATGGAATTATTAGCTATAAGGTTGGCAATTTTTTAGTACATGATACTTATTGTAACAAAATTTGGCTTCAATGGGCCAACTGATCTGTTCAAAACGATTATAAACATATCAATATCTTGGCAACGTGCTTCACTTGAACAATCTGTATAATTAAACAATTTTTAAAGCTCTAAGACCAGGTTACTAAAACTCTCAGTAATTTGAAGTTTATAACTAGATAGTCATGTACGTTGGAATGGATTCGTGGAATATGGTTTTTTATTTATTTGTTCATTTAGATGAATTTTATGGGATCACAATTCCATTTTGCTTGGAATTTAGATAAGTGCTGATCAGAAGTTGGAAATGTATACAAATTAATTTGGTTATGGGCATCAATCTTCAAATTGATTTTGTTTTGAATACGTACGTACATATATTTTTTGAAACAATTATGTTTTTTTTTTAAGATATAAAATTATGTTAATAAGTTCAATTCAATCCATTTAAATTAAAGAATTCAAAACGGATTGATATAACTTAATTTGTTTGTATTAATTCAACATAATCATTTCTTTTTTAGTGGCATGCATATTTTATTAAACAAATTATACACATAATTACAGCACACCATGCATCTATTTACTATAATGAGTCCAATCAAGATTGATATATTTGACTCGTCTAATTAAAATAGTCAAATTAAGATTGAGCAATATACAGGTAAAAAAGATTGATGTATTGTGATTTGGATAATGAGATGAAATGAGATGAGATGGTTTCAGATAAAAGTTGAATAAAATATTAATTTTTAATATTATTATTATTTTAAGATTTAAAAAAATTAAATTACTTATTATATTTTATATAAAAGTTTTAAAAAGATTATAATAATAAAATGAGATAAAATATTCTCACCCTGACCTACGTCACGTGTATATATATGCACACAAAACTATAGTACTAAACAAGAATCCAACCCAATATTAGACCCAAACAAAATATTTCAAAGTCTATTTGATTATTAAATTGTAAAGGTAGTGCAGGTTACGAGAATTTAATTGTAAAAAGCTGAAAGAAAATTAAAAAAAAAAAAAAAAATTGGGAGAAAAAGAGGTAGCCCATATGACTCAAAGTACTGTAAGTGCCCATGTGATTTCCATCCCACTAATCAATGGTAAATTAACACTGTAACCACAGTAATATGTGAGCATTATTTTATGAGAAGTTTTTATAAATCTAATACTTCGATTCTCCGTAACGAAATATCTATACATACTTGACTTCCACCGATAGGTCTCGTTCCTTCTTCTTCCTTGCTTTCCAGGCCATGCTTCAACCCAACAAACATCACATACATCTTCCTAATTTTGATTTTTGACCATTTTTTTTTCACATCGCCCAACACTTGAATGCAGCTTCTGCGATGGGATGGTGGAGGTCCTATGCTAGTGACGAGAGATTTTCTAGCTCAACTCTCACTGTTTTGATCGGTACATTTGCAGTGTTATGGTTGCTATGGGCCATCAAGAAACAAAGAAAGGCTGCAGTACCTCCATTGCCACCAGGTCCCCGTGGCTTGCCAATAGTCGGGTACCTTCCGTTTGTAGGTACAGAACTTCATACAAAATTTGAGCAACTGTATGAGATCTATGGCCCCATCTACAAGATTTGGCTTGCAAATAAATTGTGCGTTGTGATTAGCTCACCCTCGCTAGTTAAAGAAGTTGTTCGTGACCATGACGTAATATTTTCCAACCGTGACGCTAACACAGTTGCACGTACCGTCACATACGGGGCAGTCGATATTGCTTTTTCCCCCCATGGTGCTGACTGGAAGATGTTGCGGAAGATGTTTGTGAGAGAGATGCTAAGTCCAGCAAATCTTGATAGTACCTTCCCTTTACGAAGAGAAGAGGTAAGGAACACCATTAGAAATGTGTACGACAAAAAAGGCACCCATATAGATTTAGGGGACCTGGCGTTTATAACGGTGATGAATGCCATTATGAACATGTTGTGGGGTGGCACGTTACGTGGAGAGGAAGGGGCTAAGTTTGGAGCAGAGTTTAAGCATATCTTTGCGGAATTAGTGATGATTCTCGGAAAACCAAATGTTTCGGACCTTTTCCCGGCTTTAGCAAGGTTTGATTTACAAGGGATCAGAAGGAAAGCAAAGAGAATTTCTGAAACCATTGATGGAGTACTTGATTATGCCATTGACAAACAGATCAAGAGTTTGGCCAAAGCCAAAGAAGAGGGAACGACAAAGACAGAACAAAAGGACTTTTTGCAAGTTCTCTTGGAACTAAGTGAGCAGGACGACGGTGCACCATCAATGAGCATGACCCAAATCAAGGCCTTGGTTTTTGTAAGTATATATATATATATATGTGTGTGCGCACGCGCGCGCATTGCTTTTTTACTTTTGTGTTTGATTGGTACTTTAGAGCCGAACAGGTGGGGTTGATTTTGCCATTAATAACTTTAACTAATTCATAGACATCCAAACTTTATTTTGGTTTTTTTGTTTGTTTTTCAATTTTCTGTTGAGCTGATCACCTTACTCTTGTTTAAATAGGACATAGTGATAGGAGCATCCGATACCACAACGACCATGTCGGAATGGGTGATGGCAAGGTTATTGAAGCATCCAGAGATAATGAGAAAGGTCACTGAAGAATTAACAGAAATCGTGGGTTTGGACAACTTAGTTGAAGAATCTCATTTGCCCAAATTACATTATTTAGAAGCGGTTATTAAAGAGGCCTTACGTTTGCACCCACCTGGTCCTTTCCTATTACTTCGTACTCCAAGTGAATCTAGCATCATTGGAGGGTACCATGTACCCAAAGGTTCTAGTATTTTCCTGCATATTTGGGCTATACAGAGGGATACAAAGTATTGGGACAATCCATTGGAATTTAAACCTGAGAGGTTTCTAAATAATGCTTATGGTAGGTTTGATTATTCGGGCAACAATTTTAAGTATCTTCCATTTGGGTCAGGGAGAAGAATATGTGCAGGGCTTGCACTAGGGGAAAGGACACTCAAATACATCTTGGCTTCACTTTTGCATTCTTATGAGTGGAAATTGCCACAAGGTTCAGAGATAGAATTTTCTGACACTTTCGGTGTTATTACCAAGAAGAAGAATCCAACCATTGCAATTCCAACTCCAAGGTTATCCAAGTCTGAGCTCTACACAAAATAGTACAATGTGAGAAATATACTCTATTGTATAAAGCATTTATATGCACAATAACTAGGAGGTTTTGATGCTTTTCACTTCCTGTAGTGCTATAGACAATGTAATGATGATTTCCAAATAATGCCATTTGGCTTGTCTGCAAAGAGGCTTATTATACCAACACTCACCTGTATCTAGATTTGCGCAATTATTGGCCTATGAATAAAATCTTACTTTGGTGTTTCCTTTTCTTCTTGTTTTGCCAGTCTGATGTGGTTTTATTGTAAACAAAGTTTTTTTGGGCGTTTTGTATTATAATGATCATGTAAATGAAGTCTGCATGCATGATCATCTCCATCGATTCTAAAACATTGACACAGATAAAGCGTCTCCATGATTTTTTTTTTCCATGAGTATGCCAAAATGTGCAATGCCAATCATGTGTTACGATATACACCATTAGCAATGAAATTGTTTTTACCATAAAGCAAAACAGCCAAAACTTTGGTTAGTGGTATAAAGCTGGGAGAGCAATAAGAGTAGAGGGTATCATGCAGGCTACTAGGAAACCTTCACTATGATCAGAACCTCTGTTCAAAGTCAGCAGGCTGTGCTCTCTTTTCATTCATTAATTATATATATATTTTTTTTTTGCAATTGGTAAAATGGGATTTGCTTCTTTCATTAGTTGCCAACAGCTTCTTTTACGACATTCCAAATATTCAGCTAATCAATGTTGGAGATTGTTGAGTAAATATCAACCACACAGAATAACGTGTGGCATGTGTTATTAACATAGGAACTTTACAAAGTTCTATTAAGAGTCTGTTACAATGGAAAACATAACAAAGTCTAATTGAACATATCTTCTAAACTTGGATGACTTATCACGGTCGGATTCTTTATCCTTAACATCCCCTGCAAGTCCAAAGTAGTGGAAACTACATTGAGCTTGGAATGGATTGTTGTAAAGTCTATGAAAATGGGGCTCGGTAAAGATATCTGCTAGGAGACAGAAACTTAGTCTCAATGAGTTTCTTGGCAACCATGTCCCTGACAAAGTGAAAATCAATTTATACATGCTTTGTACGAGCATGGAAAACTAGATTTGTTGACAAATACATTGCATGCTCTTATGTTGTCATACCATAAGATAGGGGGTTGTGAGAGTTTAATACCAAGTTCCTAGAGTAAGGATTGAAGCCAATGAATTTTAGCTGTTATATTGGCCAACACCTTGTACTCAACCTTGGTGCTCAGCCAAGCCTTTGTAGCCTGACTTTTAAAGTTACCTAAAATCGGAATCTATCCTAATAAAATACAAAAAATTCTTCTACGTATAGTCACTTGGCGCAAACGGTGGGGAGTCGCTGACGCAACGTCAGCTGATAAAAAGAGAAAAATAACAAAGGAAAGAAAACACCCGCCTTGCGCTCAAAATAGAAAATTTGAAAAACATTGAAACAGAGCTCACTGTCTAGCTTTTAGAGTGGATTTCGTCTAGCTTTCATGTGGATTGTTGGTTGATCGGGTTCGTGTTCGTCTGGATCTTGTGTGTTCGTGCTCCTTCTTCGTCTTCCTACTTCTGATCTGGTTCATTGATACCCACATTGATTTGGTTCGTTGTCAAGAACCTGGAAGATGAGTGTATGTAATGGAGGAAGATGAATATGCTGAAGATGGTTGCTGCAAGGGAAAGAGCAGAGTGCACGGAAGATGTTTGATAAAAAAACTATGAGAGTTTGTATTGCTACGGGAGTGCTTCGAGGGCTCCCAACCTCCTTACAATAAAATTCCCTTACAATAAGATTCTTCAATGCCGTTCCTCTCCACTCACATTCACCTTTATGCTTACATTTTCTCTCACTTGTAACTAACTCTCATAATGATAAACTAACTTCACTGACTATAATTGTCAAAATGACAGACTCAATATTCCAATTCCCTTCACTCTGTAATGCCCAGGTTTTTACTCCCAGCATTGCCCCAACGCACCGTTTGAAGTCTTCCAACTCAAACGGTGCGTTTAACAGTTATTAAACGCTGAAAATATAACATAAAACGCACGCACCCATGCTTAATTCAAAACGCACGCACACCGACTCTGCCTTCAGGACCTCGCTACGCACCGTTTCCCTTTCCTTCTTACGTCGTCATTCCGAGTTATGCACTTAACACTTCAACTTCCACTTCTCACTTCCAATTCAACGCCCATTAGTTTCTCTACTCTAGGGTTCTTCGCTTCTTGTCCCAATGCCAGCCGCCGGTTCATGACAACTCCCTCCCATCACAGCACCTTGCCCACAAGGTGTGGGTAAAGGCCTTGTAGACGCCATAGTAGTTCCCAAGTATTTTCTTCAGTCGGCAACCCCAACCACTTCACGAGGACCTCGGTAACTGCTCTTGCACCTTGTTTCTTCATGCGTCTTTCAATGATTCTTTCTGGTTCTGGTCTTAATTCCCCTGTGTGATCTGTAGGTGGTAGTGATGGAAAGATTGGAACTTGGCAGCCAATTTTTCTTTTTAAGCAAGACACATGAAAGGTCGGGTGAACCTTGGAAAATTCTGGAAGCTTTAATCTATAAGCCATTGCACCTATTTTAGCTTCAATTTGAAAAGGCCCATAGAATCTGGGAGCTAATTTCATGTTGTGTCGAATTGCTAGGGTTTTCTGTCTGTGTGGTTGTAACTTCAAATAGACCCAATCTCTTACCTCAAACTGTCTCTCAGTCTTTTTTTTTATCAGCAAAGTGTTTCATTCGATTACTGGCTTCACTCAAATTGTTCTTAAGCAACTGTATCACCTGATCCCTATCCCTTAAAACTTGGTCTGCCATGTTATTCATGCTTGTTCCCGGAACATAAGATAGTAAGGTGGGAGGAGGGTGCCCGTACAAAGCTTCAAAAGGGGTCATTTTTGTTGATGTGTGATAAGTGGTGTTGTACCACCACTCTGCCATAGGTAACCAAACTGACCAGGACTTGGGTTTTACCCCTGCATAGCATCTTAGGTAGCATTCCAAACCCTTGTTAAGTGCCTCGGTCTGGCCATCGGTTTGAGGATGGTAGGCCGAGCTATAGTCAAGAGAGGAACCCTGGGAGTGAAATAGAGTCTGCCAAAAAGAACTCAAGAAAATAGGATCCCTATCCAACACAACGGACCTAGGAAACCCATGCAGCTTAAAGATATTTTTCATAAACACATCGGCGACTACTTGAGCTGTGTAGGGGTGGGACAAGGCTATAAAGTGGCCATACTTCGAAAAATGGTCCACCACCACAAAAATAACACTGAATCCCTTAGAATTCGGTAACCCATCAATAAAATCAAGTGATATGTCGATCCAAGGCTGATCCGGAATGGGTAAGGGTTGTAACAACCCTGCTGGATAAGTTGTTTCATATTTAACAGCTTGACAGGTTTCACATTCTCTCACCAACTGTTTGATGTCCCTCTTCATTCCTTTCCAATAAAAATCTCGTTTGGCTCTGTGATATGTTTTTAAATACCCGGAGTGGCCTGCTTGGGGGTTATTATGAATGTACTGCAAAACTTTTAGCTTAAAATTAGAATCTGGGTTCAAAACCACCCTTCCTTTCCTAATAATCAGCCCTTGTTGCACGGAAAACCCTTGAGGAATGTTCTGATTTTGATGCAGATTTTTAAGTAACTCTACTAACTCCGTAGAATCTAGGTAGCTTTTCTTCAACTCCTCAATCCAAAGAGGAGTAGGAAACGAAATCATAGCTGAGCAAACAGATTCTCGGTCTCCCCCTCTCTTCTTGAAAGGGCATCTGCCACCTTGTTTTCCTTACCCTTTTTGTATTCAATGGAAAAATCATAACCCATTAGCTTTGTAATCCATTTTTGTTGCTTCTCATTCCCCACGCGCTGTTCTAGCAAAAACTTAAGGGCTTGTTGGTCAGTTTTTATGATAAAAGGCTGCCCAAGGAAGTAGGGTCTCCACTTTTGTACTGCTATCACAAGAGCCAATAATTCCTTCTCGTATTTTGAAAGTAGCAAGGCCTTGCCCTTAAGGGCCTGATTTAAGAAATAGATGGGCTGCCCTAGCTGCATTAACACTGCCCCTATCCCTTTTCTGCTTGCATCACACTCAATTACAAATGGTTTGCTGAAATCAGGAAGTTTAAGGACCGGTGGTTGAGACATGGCCTGTTTTAAGGCTGTAAAAGCCTCGTAGGCCTCCGGGTTCCAAGAGAAACTGTTTTTTCTGAGTAAGGAAGTAAGCGGTGCAGCGATGAGACCATAATTCCGGATAAATTTCAGGTAATAACTGGTGAGTCCAAGGAATCCTCGTAAGGCCTTCACATTCTTAGGCTCGGGCCACTCTATCATTGAAACAATCTTAGAAGGATCAGCCATCACTCCCTTATCATTAATAATGTGTCCCAAATAGTCAACTTCATTAACCGCAAACCGACACTTAGATTTTTTTGCAAACAGGCAGTGCTGTTTCAATGTGTTTAAAACCTCTCTTAGGTGATCCACATGTTCCCCCATTGATTTGCTATATACTAGAATGTCATCAAAGAATACAAGCACAAATTTTCTCAAAAAAGGTTTAAAAACATCATTCATGAGCCCTTGGAATGTGGCGGGTACGTTAGTAAGACCAAATGGCATTACCAAAAATTCATAATGTCTCTCATGAGTACGGAATGCTGTTTTGGGAATGTCACTAGGCACGACTCTCACCTGATGATAGCCCGATCGTAAATCGAGTTTAGAAAATATCACTGACCCAAAGAGTTCATCCAGCAGCTCGTCTATAACTGGAATCGGAAACTTGGCTTTTATTGTTTCCTTATTGAGTGCCCTATAGTCCACGCAAAGCCGCCAACTACCATCGGCCTTACGAACCAGCAAAACAGGGGATGCAAATGGACTAGAACTAGGCCTAACCACCCCCGACATCAACAATTCAGTCACAATCTTCTCAATCTCAGTTTTCTGGTAATATGGATACCGGTAGGGTCTATTGGAAATTGGTTGAGTGCCCTCTTTGAGGACTATATGGTGGTCATGGCCACGGGGTGGTGGCAGCCCTTGGAGTTCACTAAATACCCCTTCAAACTCCTCCAACAGATCAGAAATTTGCCCGTCCACATCTTCACATTTTTCATTTGTTACCTCCTCACACATGATTTGCAATAAAATGCCCTTTTCGGTAGTCATAGTCGCCTTAAGCAACTTATCCCCATCCTCCACTACTGATGAATTTAACTTTAATCCCTTGAATTCTATAGGTTTTCCATCCAAAACAAAATTCATAAGAGATTTCGAAAAATTCCAAGAGATAGTGTCCAATGTTTCCAACCATTGGATGCCCAACACAATGCCACAACCCGCAAGGTCCAATAAATGAAGAGGTGGGTTTAGCAAGTTACCTTGGACCTTTAAAGGGGCTGATCGGCAGATTCCTTCACTGCTCAGTCCTTGCCCATTGGCTACTCTCACCCTCAAATTAACTGAGTAATCTACTGGAAATTTTAATCTCGAAGCCACAGCCGTGTCGATAAAATTGTGTGAACTGCCTGAGTCCAACAATATAATCACTTGTTCGCCCAAAATACTTCCAACTACACGCATGGTTTTTGACGTGGGGGTTCCAGCAATGGCTGCCAAAGAAATTTCGGGTTGTTCGTTGCTGCTGAACAGTGTTTCTGGTTGAGTTTTTCCAACATTTTCATCACCCTGCAGCTCCTCCTGCTCATCACCCTCATCCTCACTACCTTGTAACAAATAGATTTTTGGACTCTTACATTTATGCAACGGGTTCCACTTCTCATCGCAATGGTAGCACAAGCCTTTGCGACGTTTTTCATCCATTTGAGTTGAATAAACAGGTTTAGTACCCCCCGTTGGATTTTTCCATTTGTGATACGCATCACCCGAGTAAAAGCTTTGGAAGGAGTTACTACCACTCATAGTATTTGGTTTGTCCCCCGTAGATTTAGTGAATTTTTTTGTGCTGCAATAATACTCCTCTTGCATTTTTGCTAACCCATATGCTGCATGTAAATGTACAGGGTTTAAAATACGGGTTGGAATGCGAACCTCGTCTCTCAAGCCGCTGAGGAAGCAACTCAGCTTGTGAGAGTCGGAAAGACCTCTCACACGATTTGCCAAAGCCTCAAACTGGCTCATGTAAGCAGCTACAGTGCCAGACTGTTTCAACCTCGTCAAGGCCTCCATTGGATCGTCATACGCCGTGGGACCAAAGCGAAGGAGTAACGCCCTGGAAAACATCTCCCAATCCCGGAATAATCCACCATTTTCAACTTCTTGGAACCAAACAAGAGCCTCGCCTTCCATATGGTAAGAGGCCATCAACAAACGGTGAGGTAGTGGAGTTTGGTGGAAATCAAAGTAGTGGTTGGCTTTAAAGAGCCAAGCTGTTGGGTTAGCTCCTTGAAAATGAGGAAATTCCAACTTGACACCCCTGGGGTTAAATCTTCTTCGGTCTGTGTTGTCGAATTCCAGTTGGAATGGATTGTGTGGGGGTGGAGGTGGGGGCGGTAGGGGATTGTTTTGTTGGGCAAAATGGGCTCTTAGCATGTCTTTAATCTCTTGAACATCTGTCTTAACTTCATGGAGCTCCTGTTTAGTTTGGTCCATCTGAACTTGTAGGGCATCAACATGTTGCTGCTGTTGTTTTGATCGAGTGTTTTCAGCCATGTTAGTCTATGGTATGGTCTGAGTAAAAGGCTTGGATCTGTGGCTGTTTAGATGAATTTTCTGGGTGTTTGGGTTTTATTTTGGTGGCTGTTTGGATGAATTTTCTGGGTGTTTGGGTCTTATTTTGGTGGCTGTTTGGATGAATTTTCTGGTTGTTTGAGTTTTCTGTTGGTGGCTGTTTGTATAAAGCTTGGTAGGATCGGTTGGCTGCTGTACCACTTGTTAAGAACCTGGAAGATGAGTGTATGTAATGGAGGAAGATGAATATGCTGAAGATGGTTGCTGCAAGGGAAAGAGCAGAGTGCACGGAAGATGTTTGATAAAAAGACTATGAGAGTTTGTATTGCTACGGGAGTGCTTCGAGGGCTCCCAACCTCCTTACAATAAAATTCCCTTACAATAAGATTCTTCAATGCCGTTCCTCTCCACTCACTTTCACCTTTATACTTACATTTTCTCTCACTTGTAACTAACTCTCAGAATGATAAACTAACCTCACTGACTATGATATTCAAAATGACAGACTCAATATTCCAATTCCCTTCACTCTGTAATGCCCAGGTTTTTACTCCCAGCATTGCCCCAACGCACCGTTTGAAGTCTTCCAACTCAAACGGTGCGTTTAACAGTTATTAAACGCTGAAAATATAACATAAAATGCATGCACCCATGCTTAATTCAAAACGCACGCACACTGCTTAGATTCCACCCGAAACGCACGCACCCATTCACAATTTCTCCTCAAAACGCACGCACACCGACTCTGCCTTCAGGACCTCGCTACGCACCATTTCCCTTTCCGAGTTATGCACTTAACACTTAACACTTCAGCTTCCACTTCTCACTTCCAGTTCGACGCCCACTAGTTTCTCTACTCTAGGGTTCTTCGCTTCTTGTCCCAATGCCAGTCGCCAGTGCATGACATTCGTCGTGTTTGTCTGGGACCGTGGGTCATCATTTTTGTGGGTTTTTCATGCTGTTCTTCTCCGTCGACAACTTCATCAGGCATTGGTAAAATCTATTTATTTTTCCATGGTATAGGTAACAATAATTTACATTCAGAAGAAATAGAAATTACCTTAAACAAGCTACAGATGCTCTAGTTCTTAAGTGTGCATATTCAACTTGGTTTAGCCATTAGTGCTACTACACGCATGATACATAGTGCTATTGTAGGATGGAGAAAGCTTGTGGGGATTATTCCCCCCTCTTGGACTTTTAGGTAAAATACAATGTTGAGATGAAAGTCGAAGTCCTCAAATACGTCCTTGTTGGTTATGTTGAGGATACATTTAATGGATTCTAAATGTTGTAAAACAAGACATACCATATATTTCTAGCAAAACTGGATAGCATAACATGGAAGCTAAAGCCTAGTATGTTTTAAAACTAATGCGAACAACCCAGTGAGTAACAACTTGGAGCAGAGGATGACTCAAACTAATGCAAACCACCCAGTGAGTAACAGCTCATTTACTGCCAAACTAAAGAGCAAAGTTCTCATTGTCTGTGTTGATTTTTTCATGCACAGTGATGTTATGCAGTCCAGTTTTGCTACAAATTGTTGTGATTTAGAAATTTATGTAGGGTTATCCCTTTAGCTTTATGATTAGACATGGAAGGTGTTTTGTTCTCAAGACATTTTAATTGCAAATCTTAATAAATAAGGGTTATTGCGTATGATTTTTTTATCCAAAAGGTACAAAACTGTATGATTTTTGTGTTTCTTGCATGGATAAATAAGGGTTGGTTGCTTAATTAAAATCTTATACGTAAAAGTCATTAATCTAATGTTTATACCATAAAGAAGTTAAGGAATGATCAGGAACTGGGTATAGAGCTAATTACATCAAATCTAGAAGGATTGAATTGCATGGGATCCTTGAATAGATGGTTAAGAGTGTATACAAGTTGCATCAATTTTCACATGCCATCCTTTCTTTATCTCAAAACCTGCAATAACTCATGCATAATCAATAAGAAGGCATTTTTATTGAGGCAAAAATTACGACTTAGAAGCTTTTTAAGCAGTTGATAATTATCTAGCTCGTACTTGCTAATTATTATTATTATTTTTATGAGTTTGATGGATCACACCCAGTGCAATGATATGGTTGAATTTTACTTTTTACAAAAAAAATTTTGAAACTTTAGGGATGTAGATGATTTTTTTTTTTTTTTTTGGAGGGGGCTTTGAACACCCAATCATGGACTCAATATATGGCATGATGTCATAATAAATATGAGCGTAAAAATCATCAATTAAATATGACTTCTCATTAAATATTCTTATTTTAACTGCAGGAGTATTGTTTGTAGAGGTTGTGCTGCTTAGGACATGTTGAAGCTGCAATGGAGAGTAGCCACACTTCAAATGCATTTATGTTTAATTGTGTAATGTAATTTAGCTTCAATCCCAAACTCGCAAGAATGGAAGTGGGACATGCTGTTATTCCCACGTACTATCAATTAGGCTCTCTTATTATAGTTTGTGCCGTTTGGCACTAAGGTAAAATGTTAAGAGTCCTATGGTTTTGAGTGGTCAAAATAAATAGGTACATTTATTTATGCTGGAGTTAGACCCATTGTGTCTCCATTGTTTTTTTCTTGAATGAGAACTCCCAAGTGGTACTCTTATCCTGTAGTGGGTTATATATAATATAAAGATAAACGTACAAAAAGAACGAAATAGGTGACAAAAGCATGCATGCCCGCGTGTAATTTTTACTAAGACTCTTGCTATATTATAAAATACAAGCTTTCTGTATAAGACAGAATTTTCGATGGCAGAGAAACCACTCCGCGAGGAAGATGGAAAAATTATCACATGGCGACGGTGCAGTCTCGTCTCAGACATCAGCACATTCAAAGAATACAACGTTGAAACCACGAACAAAGAATTTATGCAACACTGATCCCAACAAAGACAAAAACTTTCACATAAGCATGATGTTCTCTTAACCCTTTTTTGACCTTTTGAAAATGTGGTTTTCATGTTTCAAGATCTTCCCCCGGCCCGCCAGTCAAAACTAAAATATTATGACTTCAATTAAAAAATTATAATAATATTTTTGTTATATTCTAATTATCGAGATAGATAAAAACAAAAAACACAAATCTATGACTTGAAACAATTTTGATATCAAATCTTAATAATTAAATAACAAAATAGATAAAAAAAAAAATGGCGTTGATCTCTAACATTTCTTTTCATTTCGAAATTAGGTTTGCATGATCCTCAAACTCTAAATTATCAAAACTAAAAGATTATACCTTACCCGGGGAAAAATAACATACTCGAATGATCTAATTATTAATATCTATACAATTAAAATTAGATGATATGACACAATCTTAATCATCAAGTCAAAATACATTAATAGTTTATGTGCATTACAAATTCTTTAGACTAATGCTATTATGTTCCCTAATTTCTACCGCTCATTAATTTACTCCCTTAACATAGCATCGTAAAATCACTAAAATGTGGCAGAATTATTAGAAAAATTAAAAAAATACATATTCAAAATAAAATGGCATTCGAAAATATAAAAAGAGAAACACTAAAAGCCTAGATTCACTATATTCGTTTATATTTGTGTCATTAATTTTTTTAATAAGCCATGTGACATAATATTATAATGCCACATCAAGAAAGTAAAGTGGGTGATATAAATTAGGGAGTATATATCATAGCATTTCTAAATCCTTTATAGCTCAAAGATATATATAACAAGCATGCATGCCAACACTATAGTTTAGGATGCAAAATGTAAACATCTATATTTAATTAGAGGGTGAAAAGTATATTCCTTTTTTTTTTTTTCTCTTTATCAGAATTGTGTCAAGTCATCTATTTTTGTTTTCTTTTATAGCTATCTCAATAATTAGATAGAATATAGAGTGCATGCACCACCGGCTACCACGTGATAATTTCCCTAACATCTTAACTCCTCATGAAATAATTAATTCTTTGCCATCGTTCTCTTTCAAATAACATTAAAATAAAGTAATGTTTTAATAATAACTTTTTTTAGACTCGAGTTTCTCTATGCAGCGAGTCCCCCCTCCCCCTTCGAAGCACTCTGCCCTAACCACACCCCCTCCATTTCAGTCCTGCACCCCTTCCCTTTCGTTCGTTTCTACCGTAACCCCACCACTTCCATCTCAGTCCCGCACCCCTCCCCTTTCGTTCATCTCTACTGTAACCCCACCCCTTCCATCTCAATCTCCCACCCCTCCCTCTTCGTCTCTGCCCTAATCCCTCTCCCTCCATCTCAATCACGATTCTAACCTTTTGAGTTGATCTTCCTCTCCTCAAAGGTTCTTTGTGGCTTAGCGAACTAGTGGGTTCAATTGCATACAACTGGTCTAAATATGAAAACCAGTGTCAAGATCATTCACACTAGAAAAACACTCTAGTAGGTTTTTTTTTCTCTGGGGAATGCCAGCTGCCCAAGCCGCCAAGGGTCCTTTGGTTTTGCCTAGACTTTGTTCCTATGCAAAAATGGTCTCTCAGACCCCACTTTCGCTACCTGAAGTGGAGGTTCCACTGTGTGCCCCTAAATCCATTGGAGGGGAAACGTATATCTGTTTTTTTTAAAGGAGAAATTAGAGCAATCTGCACAACCATTCCGATTCTCTTTGGTGTTGAAATTTCTCTACCAACGTCCATCTTTGGATGTAATCTGAGTGTTTATTCGTAATCGGTGGGGGCTTGTTTGTCAACCTGTTGTCTCTAGCATGCGGACTCCACTACATGTTTTTCTTAGCTTTGCAAAAGAGGAAGATTTCTGCAAAGCCTTCGCTCTAGAGGCCTATGATATTGAAGGTACACCTTATCATTTATTCAAATGGTCTACTGATTTTTCAAAAGAAAATGAACAATCGTTGTCCCTGTTTGGGTATTTTTTTCTGATTTGCCTCCCAATTTCTTCCATGAGGCTTTTCTTCGAAATCTTGTTTTGCCATTAGGGAAATGTTTATGAAGTGATAACAGCACAAGGTGTGCTACTCGGGCAGATGGAGCAAGAGTATGCATTGAAACGGAAGCATCGCTAAAACCAATTAAGGGTTTTTGGATTGGTATTCCAAGGGCTCCTCTAAGTCGTTACCAACCTATGATTTATGAGACTCTGCCAGCATATTATCGTTGTTGTAATATGTAAGGGCATAATGCTAGTATGTGTAAAAAGGTAGAGGTAGATTTTAGAAATGGTGAAGTGGGAAAGCAAAGGGCGGGACTTGGTGGGCGACAATGGGAGAAGAAAGTCTCTACGATAGGGGATAAGGTGGTGGAAATCTGGAAATGAACTTAGAATTGAAAGTGCAAAATGTAGTTCTTATAGATGAACCCGGCCAGAACTGATGTTGCTCTGCTTGGAGATACAGGTGTGCAAAAAGACATGGACTTGGAAGGAAAGAATCTATGCTTGGATAAGGAAGGTGTGAAAAAGGGACACATTATATTGAATGAAGAAATAGAAGAGGGGGAACTAGAGCAGGAAAATGAAAACCTTGGTGAACATGGTTGTCCTAGAACAGAGTTGGTGGCTAGTTACCCTATTCTATTGCAGAAAGATGGTGCTCCTTTGGAGTTTAACTTGGTTGTTTTTCAAGCTTAAAAGTAGGTGGAAGGCTCACATGCAGATGCTATAGACACACAGGAGGGAGATTTGTTACTTTCTGAGGTAAGGTGCTCTCTCTCAGATTTTGAAGGGTTAAATGACTTAGTGCATCTTCAAAAAGACCATGATATTTGCTCAGATAAAGAAGGGGACATGGAAACAAAAAAGAGGAGTTCTATTAGGGTCAAGAGCAGGCCCTACAAATCCAATAATGTATTGGAATTTTAGGGGGATTGGTACCTCTAGAAAACACTTGTTAAAGATGATAAAGAGCTATAAACTGAGTGTGGTTGTGGTTGTTAAACTGTTTGTTGGTGAGCATTGTATGAGTCGAATTCAACAAAGTATGGATTTTGGGGGATGTATCTCAAATGAGGGAGATGGAGGGAAATTATGGATGATGTGGAAGATCAATGGGAGTGTAGTTGTGACCTGTATTACAGGGTAAAGCATTACACTATTAGCTAAAGAGAGGGAAAAGCAAGTGTTTATTAATTTTGTTTATGCTAAATGCTCGTATCTAGATTGTAGAAGGCTTTGGGAAGATTTAAGCAGAGTGCGTACTGGTAACACACCTTGGATCATCATGGGTGATTTTAATATCATTCATAATGATGGTGAGAGGATTGGAGGGAGGCCTAGACCGACTATTGCTATCGGGGACTTTAATGATTTCATTGATGCAGTGGGATTGGTCAAAGTGAATCATGAAGGTAATATGATGTCATGGTGCAATGGACAGCACGGTAGAGCACGAAGTTGGGCAAGACTGGATCAGACTTTGGTTAATTCTTCTTTGTTGTTTGATTTTCCAAGTGTGTTACTTTCTTACTTGCCGAGACAAAGTTCGGATCATTCTTCATTGGTGGTGTCTATGGAGCAAAGAAATCAGCCATATGGGTTTATTCCTTTTAAGTTCCAACAAATGTGGACTTTTCATGATCTAATTCATAACTGTGTGTGTGATGCTTGGGGTAAAAATCAGTTTGGCCATGGCATGGTTAGGCTGGAAAAGAAATTAAAATTCCTAAAAGGGGTGTTGAGGGATGGAATAAATAAGTGTTTGGTTCGACAAGCTCTCATATTCAACTGCTTAAGGAGAGAATAGTTGGTTTGGAAGAAAAACTTTAGGTTGATTTCTCTTAAGATGTGGAACTTAATTTGTTTGTTTCGAAGGCTGAGTTGCATACATGGGCTAGTACGAAGGAGACTCGTCTTACTCAACAAGCCAAACAAAAATGGCTTGAGAAAGGGGAAAGTAACTCTCAATTTTTCTGTGCTTTGTCTTCAAAAAACCATAGGATGGTAAGGGAGATGAAAATAGGGGAAGATAGATGGTTGAAGTCCCCGAAAGAAATTCATTTGGGGGCTGTTGAATATTTTCAGGATTTCCTAGCAGCTTTTCCATCTCGAGATTTACCTGATTTATCTTGTATTGTTGATACTGTGGTGACTTCTTTATCTCTAGAGCACTTATGAAACCAAGATATAGACACAAGGTCAATCCACGTGTCAGTTTTTATAAACTACCCAAAGAGAAGAAAAATTATATGTGAGATATATCGGGCTAATCATATAGAATCGCTAGTTCAAAACATGTCTACTATGTCATTCTAGTTAGCTTTGATGTATTTTCACTATGTGAAGGTTCAAGTCCAAAAGACACCTTCATTTATATATAAGTTTTTCTATTCTAACCAGGATGTATTTTGAAAATGGCGGGAGATTGTTGGAAATATTTTCAAAATAATATATATAATATTAATTATTAACAATATTTTGGAGATTTATTTTTAGAAGTTATGAATTATTTTGAAAAGAGAGAAATTAAGAAAAGTTTATAAGCTATTGCATATGGTTATAATAAATTAGGTTCTAATGTATAAAACAAGTCATTCATTGGCTTAGTGGTATTAATGAATTTGGTTAATCCAAAGGATTGGGGTTCAAATCACCCTCATGACCAAGTTGGGTTTTTATCCATTGATTTATGGAGAGCAACACCCAAATCATGGGCGTGCGGCCCAAGGTGTGCACGCTTGTGTGAGGCAGATGGTAAAGAGGCAACATGACCGTTGGACTGAGTCCAACAATTGTGTCAGTATATCAGATTACAGAAAAATAAAAAGTTACAACTTTTCATTCGCATCCTTTGGCTCTCTATAAATAGATCCATTGGCCTACGAATTTAATATATTATATAGAACCATTGAGTTCAAGAAGGCAATTTCGAAATTCTCTCTCTCCCAAAAGTTTTCATTTCTTCAAAACTTGTTATTAGGATCTGTTCATTCTGCAGAAAACAGATTTCTAATCTTTTGGTGGAATAGCAAAATCAGAGGATATTCGGGGTCTAATTTTGTGTATGCATAATGCAGTTAGACAACAGACTAGTTCTGGACTTCATTGTATCTTTGAAACAAATTCGCTTGTAACTCGTATGTATACCGTTATTAGTGGGGGTAAATATTGTCTTAAGGAAAGCAACATTCGTAACACGCCTTGAAGTAAACTTTTCTCTCACTATTTTCTATTTTGCAGCCCCTTTGCACCAACAATATATATATATATATATATATATATATATATATATAATCATCAATTGAAACTAGTGAAAAGAGGAACATAAAGTAGTAAACATTAAAAGTACACTCTAATTATTATCATTATTATTGTTGTTGTTGTTATTGTTATTATTTTTTTTCTTAAGAAAACACAGCATATCCCCAATTATGTGAGCGTTCCCAACTCACACCTATTTCCTTTAAACCGACACCTTATTTTTGAAGATCTCTAGTCATCATTGCTAACTACAATGGCGAGGGTATGCTTGGCATTTACAATTTCAGCCATATATTACTACAATCCCAACCTCAAGCTTGGCTACCAAAAGCTGTTGGAGCACGCTAGGGTGTTTGTTGTCGAGGGCAACATCAACGACGCGTCGTTTCTCCTGATATATCTTGACATAAGTCAAAATAAATTGTGTTCATATTACTTGTGAGTGTTTGTTTTGATAGTTTTATTGTTTGTCTAGGACTAAGATTCTTACTACCGTTTTGGCCTCTTGTAATTTTTATGAGGATTTTGTTGTATTTTTTAGGATTTGGTCTTTTTTATTATTATTATAGCACTCAGGTGTCTTAATGTAGTTACGATTTTCCTCGGTCACAAGTGAGGATTTGTCAATAAAATTGGAGTACTATTATCTTCTTAAAAAAGAAAAAATATTAATTCAACATAATCATTTCTTTTTTAGGTGGATAATTATATATTTTGTTTAAGGAATTATACAATTAATTACGAACGGTACACCACCAATTTGATATAATTAATTATTCAATTTAAGATTGATCTATTTGACTCTGTCAATTAAAATAGTCAAATTAAGGCTTCGTTTGGTTACCAAACTCCTCTCAACTCATCTCAACTCATCATTACAACTTTTTCAAATTCCAACACAAAATATAATAAACAATTTAACTTTTTCAAATTCCAAAATAATAATAATATTAAAAAATAATATTCTAATAATATTTTATCATCTCAACTCAACTCAACTCAACTCACTTCAACATCCAAACACAACCTAAGACTGAGACATATACATATCAAATAAAGAAAAAAGTCACATGGATATCTCTTATGAGTTTCTTTTTATTGGTTTGTTCACATTTTTCTCTGTATTCCAGTCCAACTTACAATTTAATATTCCAGTCTAAGAAAATACTTACCCAAACATTTCAATCGGTCTAGCACAGCTACGAATCTTTTCTTTTTCTATTCATGTGGATTGATTTCTCCGATCCACTGTCATTAAATTATATATTATCCCTACTATTTTCTAATTCATCCAGTTGCTGTGATAATACTATATATATAATAATAATGAAAAATGCTATACGTCCATATACAATTTATTATTAAAATATTAACTTATTTTAAAGTTATTTGTAAGAGAACGATGGCAGAGATCGAATTAATTATTTCACGAGGAAGATGTTAGAGAAATTATCAAGTGCCGGCCGGTACTGGTGCATGCATCTCGCCTCAGCACACATCAGCACCTGATGAATATTCAAATCACGTACGAACAAAGAATTTATAAAACAATCAACTCCCAGCACAGACAAAAACTACAACATGATTCAAACCATGACGGTCTCCTAACATTTTTTTAAATGTAGTTTTCATCTTAATTTCTTCACCCGACAATTAAAAATACTGAAAGATTTTGACTTCTATTAAAAATGATAATAATTTTTTTTTATTATATTCTATCTAATTATAGAGATAGATATAAAAGTAAGTAAAAATAGATGACTGATAATAATAATACTATTTTGTCTTCTCATTTTGATTCTTTATTTTGATTGCTCATTATTTAATTTTTTTTACTTATTGATTAAAGAAGTAACTATTAGTATATTGATATTTTTTTTACTTTTTAAAACCATTTAAAGATGTTAAAAAAATGTGAAATGAAAAAAAATAAAATACATGAATTTTGCCTGGACAGCCACTCAGTATTACTCTTTTGATAATCATTGATCAATCAAAACTAAAATATTATACCTTATAAGGGAAAAAATAAATAAATAATACTCAATTATAATAATTAAGACATGTATAAAGTAAAAATAGATCATATATATGACACATCTTAATCATCAAACCAAAATAAGTTTTATATATACGTGCATTACAGATTTTTTATAGCTCGAAGATATAAAATGCATGTCAACATTAATTAATAGTTTAGGGTGCAAAATGTAAATTATATCTATTAATTAGAGGGTGAAATGTATTTTCCCTTCTTTTCTCTTTTTAAATTAATGGAGGATAATTCACTTTTTTAATACCTTATATTCAAACAGAGAAATTGATAAAAAAACATCATGAGATATATACGGATCCACAACTGCCAAACCAACAGAAAAAATTTGGGTGAAGAAGCTAAAGCATAATATAATCATGGTGCTTCTAATTGAGAGAAATAGTTTTTGTTGGTCGACGTAAATCAAAGGGAAAAAAATAAATAAATATAATTTATTACGTGCTTTTCAAGCTGGGGCCAACCCTTTACGTTCTATCTCAATAAAAATAATATTATTAAATAATAAAAAATAGGATTTATTACCTTTTGGTTATAATTTTTTTTTTCTGGACATGATGTCATTAACTGATTGGAGAAATATCTGTTATTATTATTAATTCATGTATTTTATTTTTTTAATGGTACTTACAAAAGTGATTATTAACGAATTGATGTCTGCGTTCGTGTCAAACAACGTACAGAACTTACATTCCCAATCGGTTTGTTTGTTTTTAGATAAGACGAGATAAATTGAGATTAAAATTAAAAAATTAAATAAAATATTATAAGAATATATTTTTTAATATTATATTTATTTTAAAATTTAAAAAAAATTAATTATTTATTTTATTTTATATAAAAATTTAAAAAAAAATTAATAATAAAATAAGATGAGATATTTCTTAAAAATAAATTAAGGATATTTAGATCTCATGTAGTCGGGTTTCATCATTCATGTGAAATATTATTCCACAAAAATCTGTCCACGTGGGGAAGGAAGTCAGGATTTTGACCTTGCAGGAGGCCGAATTTTCAATTTTGGAGACTGAAACTTTGAGTTCGAATTTTTTAATTAAGGTTGAATCTACTCAGCTATATGAGTTTGTTCTTTCAAACTTATCACTATAACAATTGTATTTTCTTTTTCTTTTAAATATTTTTTTAAAATAATAAAAAATACACTACTTCACTATTAGTTACTTCATTAATCATCAATAAAAAGTAAAAAATAAAAAATAAGAAAAAATATCTAAACAGTAACTTTGAATGGACAAATTCATGAAACTATCGTTTATTTCGCAGATGAGATAAGATAAGAGAAGTTTAAATTAAAGTTAAAAGTTGAATAAAATATTATTAGAATGTATTTTTTTAATATTATTTTTATTTTAAAAATTTTTAAAAATTGAATTGTTTATTTTATTTTGTATGAAAATTTTAAAAAGTTATAATAATTAGATGAGTTGAGACGTATCATTTTCTTTTATAATAATATTTGGAAAATGAAGGGGTATTGGGTAGCATTAACTAGGGCTCTTTAAAAAAACATATTTGGAAGACGGTTTTATTTTTTTTTTAATTCTGAGGTGTTTTTAGATGTATGTTTGGGAATAATAGTATATATCTTTGATTAAAAAAAGCATTCAACTTTGGAGGGATTTTAACTAGTTCAGGCGACCAATAGAAAGTTTACTGATCCGAATTGAGCAAATAGTACTTCAAGACTACAGGCTCTATATAAAGGAGTGCTCAAACATGAGTACTTCATGTGCAGATCAATTCTAAAAACTTCTCTATATTTGTAAGAATCTTGACGTTCTCAAAGATCAAGCTGTGACTTTCGTCCAAAGTTCCAACTTGTAAGATCTCTTCATGATTCATCAGTTCTAAAACTATAAATATATATATATATACATATATATATATATATTTCCTCAAATATCATTACCTTTTTGCAGCTTGTTTTCTTATGTTATGGTATGGTTTACATTTTGTATATCCTCCGTGATAATACTCCATAATTAAAGATATGTGAACCGCGGTGAGATGAACACGAGTAAAAAAATTTACTTATCAGCACATATTAATCCCACGAAAAATACGTA
This sequence comes from Juglans regia, assembly GCF_001411555.2. NCBI lineage: Eukaryota > Viridiplantae > Streptophyta > Magnoliopsida > Fagales > Juglandaceae > Juglans > Juglans regia. The sequence goes on along the minus strand of NC_049902.1, from coordinate 32,486,792 downwards.
CATATATTTTGATTACGTACATATATTTTGATACAATTAAGTTATCATGTTTTTAAGAAATAAAATTATGTTAATAATTTGATCAATTCAAACCATTTAAATTAAAGAAATAAAAAAGGGTTGATATATATATATATATAAGTTTGTTTGCATTAACTCAACATAATCTTTTCTTTTTTAGGCACATGCATATTTTATTAAACAAATTATACAGATAATTACAACACACCGTACCATCTATTAATTTACTATAATGAGTCCGATCAGGACCGATATATTTGACTCTTTTTTTTCTAGAAAAAATAGTAAAATTAAGATTGAGCAATATATATATATATAATAGCTAAAACAGGTTGAGTCACGTGTGTATATATATATATATACAAATATATACGCGCACACACGTAGAAAACTCTAGTAAACAGGAATCCGGCCCAATATTAGACCCAAACAAAATATTTCAAAGTCAATTTGAATATTAAATTGTAAAGGTAGTGCAGGTTACGAGAATATAATTGTAAAAAGCTGCAAGAAAATTAAAAAAAAAAATTGGGAGAAAAAGAGGTAGCCCATTTGACTCAAACTACTGTAAGTGCCCATGTGATTTCCATCCCACTAATCAATGGTAAGTTAAGAGTGTAACCACAGTAATATGTGAGCATTATTTAATGAGAAGTTTTTATAAATCAAATACTTCGATTCTCCGCAACGAAATATCTATACATACACAAGTTCCACCGATATCTATACATACACAAGTTCCACCGATAGGTCTCGTTCCTCCTTCCTTGCTTTCCAGGCCATGCTTCAACCCAACACACATCACATATATACATATTCCTAATTTCGATTATTTTCTACCATTGTTTTTTTCCCATCGCCCTACACTTGAATGCAGCTTCTGCGATGGGATGGTGGAGCTCCTATCCTGGCGATGAGAGATTTTCTATCTCAACTATCACTGTTTTGATCGGTGCATTTACGGTGTTATGGTTGCTATGGGCCATCAAGAAACGAATAAAGGCTGCAGTACCTCCATTGCCACCAGGTCCCCGTGGCTTGCCAATAGTCGGGTACCTTCCGTTTGTAGGTACAGAACTTCATACAAAATTTGAGCAACTGTATGGGATCTATGGCCCCATCTACAAGATTTGGCTTGCAAATAAATTGTGCGTTGTGATTAGCTCACCCTCGCTAGTTAAAGAAGTTGTTCGTGACCAAGACGTAATATTTTCCAACCGTGACGCTAACATAGCTGCACGTACCGTCACATACGGGGCAATCGATATTGCTTTTTCCCCCCATGATGCTAACTGGAAGATGTTGCGGAAGATGTTTGTGAGAGAGATGCTAAGTCCAGCAAATCTTGATAGTACCTTCCCTTTACGAAGAGAAGAGGTAAGGAACACCATTAGAAATGTGTATGACAAAAAAGGCACCCCTACAGATTTAGGGGACCTGGCGTTTATAACGGTGATGAATACCATTATGAACATGCTGTGGGGTGGCACGTTACGTGGAGAGGAAGGGGCTAAGTTTGGAGCAGAGTTTAAGCATATATTTGCGGAATTAGTGATGATTCTCGGAAAACCAAATATTTCGGACCTTTTCCCGGCTTTAGCAAGGTTTGATTTACAAGGGATCAGAAGGAAAGCAAAGAGAATTTCTGAAGCCATTGATGGAGTACTTGATTATGCCATTGACAAAGAGATCAAGAGTTTGGCCAAAGCCAAAGAAGAGGGAATGACAAAGACAGAACAAAAGGACTTTTTGCAAGTTCTCTTGGAACTAAGTGAGCAGGACGACGGTGCACCATCAATGAGCATGACCCAAATCAAGGCCTTGGTTTTTGTAAGTAGATATACGTGTGTGTGTGTGTGCCCGCGTGCACATCTGCTTTTTTACTTTTGTGTTTGATTGGTACTTTAGAGACGAACAGGTGGGGTTGATTTTGCCATTAATAACTTTAACTAATTCATAGACATCCAAACTTTATTTTGGTTTGTTTTGTTTGTTTTTCAATTTTCAGTTGAGCTGATCACCTTACTCTTGTTTAAATAGGACATAGTGATAGCAGCATCCGATACCACAACGACCATGTCGGAATGGGTGATGGCAAGGTTATTGAAGCATCCAGAGATAATGAGAAAGGTCACTGAAGAATTAACAGAAATCGTGGGTTTGGACAACTTAGTTGAAGAATCTCATTTGCCCAAATTACATTATTTAGAAGCGGTTATTAAAGAGGCCTTACGTTTGCACCCACCTGGTCCTTTCCTAATACCTCGTACTCCAAGTGAATCTAGCATCATTGGAGGGTACCATGTACCCAAAGGTTCTAGTATTTTCCTACATATTTGGGCTATACAGAGGGATCCAAAGTATTGGGACAATCCATTGGAATTTAAACCTGAGAGGTTTCTAAATAATGCTTATGGTAGGTTTGATTATTCGGGCAACAATTTTAAGTATCTTCCATTTGGGTCAGGGAGAAGAATATGCGCAGGGCTTGCACTAGGGGAGAGGACACTCAAATACATCCTGGCTTCACTTTTGCATTCTTATGAGTGGAAATTGCCACAAGGTTCAGAGATAGAATTTTCTGACACTTTCGGTGTTGTTACCAAGAAGAAGAATCCAACAATTGCAATTCCAACTCCAAGGTTATCCAAGTCTGAGCTCTACAAAGAATAGTACAATGTCAGAAATATACTCTATTGTATAAAGCATTTGTATCCACAATAACTAGGAGGTTTTGATGCTTTTCACTTCCTGCATGTACTGCTATAGACAATGTAATGATGGTTTCCAAATAATGCCATTTGGCTTGTCTGCAAAGAGGTTTATTATACGTACATGACTCACCTGTATCTAGATTTGCGCAATTATTGGCCAATATATGATTAAAATCTTACTTTGGTGTTTCCTTTTCTTCTTCTTTTGCCAGTCTGATGTGGTTTTATAGTAAACAAAGTTTTTTTGGGCGTTTTGTATTATAATGATCATGTAAATGAAGTCTGCATGCATGATCATCTCCGTCGATTCTAAAACATTGACACAGATAAAGCGTCTCCATGATTTTTTTTTTTCCATGAGTATGCCAAAATGTGCAGTGCAGTCCACCAATCATGTGTTGCGATATACACCATTAGCAATGAAATTGTTTTTACCATAAAGCAAAACAGCCAAAACTTTGGTTAGTGGTATAAAGCTGGGAGAGCAATAAGAGTAGAGGGTATCATGCAGGCTACTAGGAAACCTTCACTATGATCAGAACCTCTGTTCAAAGCCAGCAGGCTGCGCTCTCTTTTCATTTATTAATTATATTTTATTTTTTTTTTGCAATTGGTAAAATGGGATTTGCTTCTTTCATTAGTTGCCAACAACTTCTTTTACGACATTCCAAATATTCAGCTAATCAATGTTGGAGATTGTTGAGTAAATATCAACCACACAGAATAACGTGTGGCATGTGTTATTAACATAGGAACTTTACAAAGTTCTATTAAGAGTCTGTTACAATGGAAAACATAACAAAGTCTAATTGAACATATCTTCTAAACTTGGATGACTTATCACGGTCGGATTCTTTATCCTTAACATCCCCCGCAAGTCCAAAGTAGTGGAAACTACATTGAGCTTGGAATGGATTGTTGTAAAGTCTGATGAAAATGGGGCTTGGTAAAGATATCTGCTAGGAGACAGAAACTTAGTCTCAATGAGTTTCTTGGCAACCATGTCCCTGACAAAGTGAAAATCAATTTATACATGCGTTGTACGAGCATGGAAAACTAGATTTGTTATTAAATACATTGCATGCTCTTATGTTGTCATACCATAAGATAGGGGGTTGTGAGAGTTTAATACCAAGTTCCTGGAGTAAGGATTGAAGCCAATGAATTTTAGCTGTTATATTGGCCAACACCTTGTACTCAACCTTGGTGCTCAGCCAAGCCTTTGTAGCCTGCCTTTTAAAGTTACCTAAAATCGGAATCTATCCTAATAAAATACAAAAAAATTCTTCTACGTATACACTACAAAAAATGACAGAATTGCCGGCGTTCGATAAACGCCGACAACTATCGAAAAAAAGGCCGCTAATTAATTAGCGGCGGTTTTTTGCCAACGTAACCATCCGCCGGTAGTGGATGGTCGCTATTTTCACGTACCGGCGTTTGAAGAAACGCCGGCACTTGAAAATCTCATTAGCGGCGTTTGTATACAATTTAGCGGCATTTCTTTAAACGCCACTAGCTTTCCTAAATTAACGGCGTTTCTCGAAACGCCACCATTAATTCATTGCCAACCCATTGCAGAAAATAGCAGCGTTACAATAAACGCCGCGATGGGTACATTACTGGCGCAACATATAGATTGGCGGCATTTATTTATACGCCACCAATAGTACATTGGTGACACATTAAATACATTAACGGCATTTATCTAAACGCCGCGACTAATATAGATAGCGGTGTTTATTCAAACGCCACTAGCTTTCCTAAATTAACGGCGTGTCTCGAAACGCCGCCATTAATTCGTTGCCAACCCATTGCAAAAAATAGCGACGTTACAATAAACGCTGCAACGGGTACATTACTGGCACAACATATAGATTGGCGACATTTATTTAAACGCCACTAATAGTACATTGGCGACACATTAAATACATTAACGGCATTTATCTAAACGCCGCGACTAATATAGATAGCGGCGTTTATTCAAACGCCGCTGCTAGTATGGCGCCGACGCATCATATAAATTGGTGACATTTATTTAAACGCCACTAATAATACATTGACGACACATTGAATAAATTAACGGCATTTAACTAAATGCCACCACTAATTTAAATAGTGGCGTTACCAAAAATGCCGCCACTAATTGAAATAGCGACATTAATAATAAATATGATATAATATAATATACTACAATAAAAAAAATATAATATACAAAATTAATAATAAATATGATATAATGGATTATTATTCACATAATAAAAAAAATTACAAATCAAATCACATGAAAGTGATTTAACAACAACTATATATAAAATCATTACATGTAAAAAAACACTGAACATTAAAATATTTTAAAACTCTGTTACAGATAAAATTAGCCAAACAGAATTTGTACAAATTTCTACAATTCATTCCCCAGATGCCTCTCGTAAAAATATACTTCAGCTCTTCTTTTCACAAACAATGCAGAGAAGTGCTTCTAGTACCATAACATCCTTGTACATGCATGAGCAAGAGACATCATTGTCAAATAATAAATGGAAAGTGGAAAAAAGTTAACAAAATAAGAAACAATGATCTTTTTATTTCCCTTTTCCAAACATTTATATATTTGCTATAATTAATTAACGTTAATTAGATCCAACCAACCCAGTTAAAATAATCTAAATATACGGTCAAATTAATCCCGACTTTATGCGTTTCTTCATGTCAACATATATGGGGTACGGGCAAGAGGGGCTGTGCGACGGAGACTCCATGAGAGCAGCTACGTAGTGGCGGCAAGGTGTCTGGGAGGCGGCAGTTTACTGTGGAAGCAGGGAGGTCAAATATTGCCATGAGAAAGAAAGAGAGAATTGAGAGAGAAAGCATAAAACAGAAACGGCGTGGGAGTTTACTCATAAAACGGCGTGGGAGTTACGGACACTAGTGGCGGTGCTGAACCATCCTCCGGGTGGTGGAGGCTTGTTTTTCGGCTTCTTCTGTTGCTGCTTGCGGTGGCGTCGTGGCCCAACTGCAGCAAGTCATGGCCCTCGGTTTGGAGAACAATACTCTGTTCTTCTTGCTTAAAACAGAGGCTGCTTAAAACAGAGGCTGCAGGTGGCCGTTGCTGGTTCTTGGCATCTCACATGTGGCTTCCGATGCAGATTTCCAAGTGCAGAGGGTGGTGGCGCCATTGGTTGGAGGGACTTCCGTTGTGCATGAGAGGACTCGGCTGCATTGGGTGATGGTCATACGCGGCTCATGTGATCTGTCATGGCTGATCTCCTAGTGATGCAGCGGCATGGAGTAACGGCGAGAGGGCGGAGGCTCTAGGCGTTGCTTGGTGTCTCTTTGGTTCAGGATGGCAGTGGCGTGGAGAAGCTGTGGCAGTGAGTGGTCTTGTCCGGTTCTCCTCCGATGAAGGTTAATGTATGCGTGGGCGGGGCTGCATCTCGTTGGCTATTATATTGAGGGAATTATAAGGGGCACTTTCGTCTGAAACATTAAGGGAATTAAGAGGCGCTTCATAAGTAAATTTGCAGCGTTGCCCATGAGAGGGAAATTCAAATTTCACGAAAATTAGGCAGCGCGCCAACTTAAATTTTCATTTTTTTTGTTAGCTCATAGTGGCGGAACCATGTTTAGTGGATGGTCATATATTAAGGGTTGTTTGTTAATATTAAGTATGCACACCTATTGATCTCTAATAATTTGTTTACTGATATTATATTTGATTAGTACTCTTTGATCCAAATATTCCAATTTCTCAGTAATTGAAATGTTAATATAATATTTTTTATATTATATATAATTATATTATATAATATATAGAATAATATTTTATTATATATATTATATATAAGATAATGTTATGATAATCTTAAACATGAATATTTATTTGATCATATGCTTTAAATAAAATATATATTAATAACATTTTATAGCTTAATAAATTGTCAATATATTAATCCTCTTGATAATTATATTAATAAATTAGTAATACTAATATACATTAGTATATATTGTATATTAATTACAATTTATACTATATGGTCTTATACTAACACTCTGTTACTATTAGTAATATACTTTAAGTCTATATATAAATTATTATATAAATAACTATAGTATTAGTTATACTAATACTACATCACTTATGATACTATTAACTATTAATTATAGTGACATAGTAATATTAATACTATTAATGATATAAACTTATATACTATCAACACAAACTTTTCAACACTGTTCTATACTACCAATCAAATTGTGGCCGCCTAGCTAGAGTACAAGGCTAACGCGTGTAGATCGAATGATCAAGAAATTGTTTATGATCTTCAACAGCAAATATATAGAACTTGATCACTAGACCTTAAACAAACTTTTAACTCCTAGTTTTAAATAAAAGATTAATGTAGTTAGACTAATGCCGAAACAGACCTTGAAATAACACGAATATATACAACTTGACCACTAAACCTTAAAATAACTTTAGCTTCAAGTTATAATTAGGGGTGTAACCGGTCCAGTCCGGTTCGGTTTTGGATAAAATTTAGGACCGAACCGGTATGTACTAGTTTTGTATTTTTCAAAACCGATTACGCACCGGTTACCCTCATAAACCGGTACTTCCGGTTTTACCGGTTTCCGGTCCGGTCCTGTCCTGTTTTTCGATTTTTTTAAAATGTAAATTTCACAATTTGTTATTAAAAGTTTGTTTATAAAAAAAAAATTTTGATTTAAAAAAAACTGTTTTATACTTTTATTAATATATTAGACTATATAATAGTATTAATAATAGACTATTGGTATAGTTATAAGTTATATATTAATATTAGTTATAAACTTTTAGTGATTTAGTATTAACATTTTATGTAATAATTTATAAATTATAATAAGAAATTATTTCATGTATGAATATATATTATATATAAAATTTCACTTAAAAATTTATAATTATACAATATATATAAAACTTATATATATTACTATTTAATATATACAAAATATTTTGTATAAAACTTATATATAAAAATATTATTTTTTATTTTTTTTAATCAACCGGTCTGGTCCGGACTAAGCCAAAAAATCCCGAAACCAGAACCAGACCGGAACCGGCCGGTTTTTATATTTTAAAAACTGGTTCTGGACCGGACCGGTTCAAAACCGGTAAAACCGGTCCGGTCCGGTCCGATCCGAACCGGTTTTCCGGTTTGAGTTTACACCCCTGGTTATAATGTATGAAATGTAATTCACGCAAATTTACTGGAATCATTTATTTGTCCAAAACTAAATTAACCCAGCCTTTTATCAAGACATAAACTCTTAAAATAAAGCCCACTAAGCTTTACTTATAGAAAATAAAGAAGATTCTTAAATTTTCACAAGTACAAATTTATTAAAATGTAAACCTTACTTTTGAATTTGAAGTCTTTAGGCCAAGCAAAGTGTCATTGTAGGTTGGAGTGAGGCTGCCAAATGTTATTTATATTTTCTTCTTTGGATTCTACTGAATTTTTTTTTTTTTTTTCATTTCTTCCCACGTAACCTTCCTCTTCAGTGGCACTTATGTTTCATTATTCTTTTTTTTTTCTTTTTTCCCTATTGTAATAGCAATAATTATTAAATAAGATATATTTATTAGTTTTAGGCTTCAATATTGCTGTGATTTTTTTTTTCCAAATATAAAGAAAAAGAAGACTAAATTTTTAGCGGTCTGTTGTCTAGGGACTCTCATCAGTGTTGTTTTGGATATAAATATTAAATTAAATTTGTTAAGATGCTAAAGATATGAAGGAGTACAATTTCGGGTAATATAAAAAAAGGGCATATTTTGAAGATCTAGAAGAAAATTAGAAAAGACGTTGAATGAAGAAAATGGAAAGAAAATTAAAAAATAAAAAAAATTAAATAAGAAGACATTAATGGAAGATGTAAAAATCTGAAGAGAATTCGATATCCTTCACGTTATACTAATCTATATTATATATATATATATATATATATATATATATATATATATATATATATATATATCTCCACCTAACCCCATGAATATTGCATGCCGTTTTATCTTCCCAAGTTTAAATAATAGGGTTGCCGATTGTTTTTACTGAACACAAATCAATATCGTGCGGCGCGCATCACGTACGTTTTGGGCATAGCAACGCCTCCACACAACAAAGGTCGCGCATTCCTCCACAGATACAAGTCGGCTTCCTCTGTTTTGGGCCCTCAAAACAGAGCAAGAAATAGCAGTGCGTACGTAAGTCTCACGTTAAACTGATCTCCATGTATTTACTCTTCACGTTATACTGTGGGGAGTCGCTGACGCGACGTCAGCTAATAAAAAGAGAAAAATAACAAAGGAAAGAAAACACCCGCCTTGCACTCAAAATAGAAAAATTGAAAAACATTGAAACAGAGCTCGTTGTCTAGCTTTTAGAGTGGATTTCGTCTAGCTTTCATGTGGATTGTTGGTTGATCGTGTTCGTGTTCGTCTGGATCTTGCGTGTTCGTGCTCCTTCTTCGTCTTCTTGCTTCTGATCTGGTTCATTGATACCCACATTGATTTGGTTCGTCGTGTTTGTCTGGGACCGTGGGTCGTCATTTTTGTGGGTTTTTCATGCTGGTCTTCTCCGTCGACAACTTCATCAGGCATTGGTAAAATCTATTTATTTTTCCATGGTATAGGTAACAATAATTTACATTCAGAAGAAATAGAAATTACCTTAAACAAGCTACAGATGCTCTAGTTCTTAAGTGTGCATATTCAACTTGGTTTAGCCATTAGTGCTACTACACGCATGATACATAGTGCTATTGTAGGATGGAGAAAGCTTGTGGGGATTATTCCCCCCTCTTGGACTTTTAGGTAAAATACAATGTTGAGATGAAAGTCGAAGTCCTCAAATACGTCCTTGTTGGTTATGTTGAGGTTACATTTAATGGATTCTAAATGTTGTAAAACAAGACATACCATATATTTCTAGCAAAACTGGACATCATAACATGGAAGCTAAAGCCTAGTATGTTTTAAAACTAATGCGAACAACCCAGTGAGTAACAACTTGGAGCAGAGGATGACTCAAACTAATGCAAACCACCCAGTGAGTAACACCTCATTTACTGCCAGACTAAAGAGCAAAGTTCTCATTGTCTGTGTTGATTTTTTCATGCACAGTGATGTTATGCAGTCCAGTTTTGCTACAAATTGTTGTGATTTAGAAATTTATGTAGGGTTATCCCTTTAGCTTTATGATTAGACATGGAAGGTGTTTTGTTCTCAAGACATTTTAATTGCAAATCTTAATAAATAAGGGTTATTGCGTATGATTTTTTTATCCAAAAGGTACAAAACTGTATGATTTTTGTGTTTCTTGCATGTAGGGGTGTAACCGGTCCGGTCCGGTCCGGTTTTGGACAAAATCTAGGACCGAACCGGTATATACCAGTTTTGTATTTTTCAAAACCGATTACGCCCCGATTACCCTCCTAAACCGGTACTTCCGGTTTTAGCGGTTTCCGGTCCGGTCCGGTCCGGTTTTCCGGTTTTTTTTAAATGTAAAAAATATATAATAAAGTGTTAATTCTTATTATAAAATATTATTAAAAATTTAATATATATATTATGCTTAAAGCATATGATCAATTAAATTTTTATCTTTAAGATTAAACTTTTATTTTATAAATTATAACAACATTATCTTATATATAATTATATTAATAACATATGATCAAATAAATTACAAATGTTCATATTTAAGATTAACATTTTATGTTATTATTTATAAATTATAATATAAAATTTTTTCATATATGATATATAATTATATATATTATATATAAAAATTTAACATATAATTATATTATATATATATAAATATTTTGTATAATATATAAATTAATTTTTATATTTTTTTTTTCCAACCGGTCCGGTTCGGTCCGGTCTGGTCCCAAAAATTACGGAACCGGAACCGGACCGGAACCGGCCGGTTTTCATAAAATAGGAACCGGTTCCGGACAGGACCGGTTCAAAACCGGACCAACCGGTCCGGTTCGGTCCGGTCCGGACCGGTTTCCCGGTTTAAATTTACACCCCTACTTGCATGGATAAATAAGGGTTGGTTGCTTAATTAAAATCTTATACGTAAAAGTCATTAATCTAATGTTTATACCATAAAGAAGTTAAGGAATGATCAGGAACTGGGTATAGAGCTAATTACATCAAATCTAGAAGGATTGAATTGCATGGGATCCTTGAATAGATGGTTAAGAGTGTATACAAGTTGCATCAATTTTCACATGCCATCCTTTCTTTATCTCAAAACCTGCAATAACTCATGCATAATCAATAAGAAGGCATTTTTATTGAGGCAAAAATTACGACTTAGAAGCTTTTTAAGCAGTTGATAATTATCTAGCTCGTACTTGCTAATTATTATTATTATTTTTATGAGTTTGATGGATCACACCCAGTGCAATGATATGGTTGAATTTTACTTTTTACAAAAAAAATTTTGAAACTTTAGGGATGTAGATGATTTTTTTTTTTTTTTTTGGGAGGGGGCTTTGAACACCCAATCATGGACTCAATATATGGCATGATGTCATAATAAATATGAGCGTAAAAATCATCAATTAAATATGACTTCTCATTAAATATTCTTATTTTAACTGCAGGAGTATTGTTTGTAGAGGTTGTGCTGCTTAGGACATGTTGAAGCTGCAATGGAGAGTAGCCACACTTCAAATGCATTTATGTTTAATTGTATAATGTAATTTAGCTTCAATCCCAAACTCGCAAGAATGGAAGTGGGACATGCTGTTATTCCCACGTACTATCAATTAGGCTCTCTTATTATAGTTTGTGCCGTTTGGCACTAAGGTAAAATGTTAAGAGTCCTATGGTTTTGAGTGGTCAAAATAAATAGGTACATTTATTTATGCTGGAGTTAGACCCATTGTGTCTCCATTGTTTTTTTCTTGAATGAGAACTCCCAAGTGGTACTCTTATCCTGTAGTGGGTTATATATAATATAAAGATAAACGTACAAAAAGAACGAAATAGGTGACAAAAGCATGCATGCCCGCGTGTAATTTTTACTAAGACTCTTGCTATATTATAAAATACAAGCTTTCTGTATAAGACAGAATTTTCGATGGCAGAGAAACCACTCCGCGAGGAAGATGGAAAAATTATCACATGGCGACGGTGCAGTCTCGTCTCAGACATCAGCACATTCAAAGAATACAACGTTGAAACCACGAACAAAGAATTTATGCAACACTGATCCCAACAAAGACAAAAACTTTCACATAAGCATGATGTTCTCTTAACCCTTTTTTGACCTTTTGAAAATGTGGTTTTCATGTTTCAAGATCTTCCCCCGGCCCGCCAGTCAAAACTAAAATATTATGACTTCAATTAAAAAATTATAATAATATTTTTGTTATATTCTAATTATCGAGATAGATAAAAACAAAAAACACAAATCTATGACTTGAAACAATTTTGATATCAAATCTTAATAATTAAATAACAAAATAGATAAAAAAAAAAATGGCGTTGATCTCTAACATTTCTTTTCATTTCGAAATTAGGTTTGCATGATCCTCAAACTCTAAATTATCAAAACTAAAAGATTATACTTACCCGGGGAAAAATAACATACTCGAATGATCTAATTATTAATATCTATATAATTAAAATTAGATGATACGACACAATCTTAATCATCAAGTCAAAATACATTAATTGTTTATGTGCATTACAAATTCTTTAGACTAATGCTATTATGTTCCCTAATTTCTACCGCTCATTAATTTACTCCCTTAACATAGCATCGTAAAATCACTAAAATGTGGCAGAATTATTAGAAAAATTAAAAAAATACATATTCAAAATAAAATGGCATTCGAAAATATAAAAAGAGAAACACTAAAAGCCTAGATTCACTATATTCGTTTATGTTTGTGTCATTAATTTTTTTAATAAGCCATGTGACATCATATTATAGTGCCACATCAAGAAAGTAAAGTGGGTGATATAAATTAGGGAGTATATATCATAGCATTTCTAAATCCTTTATAGCTCAAAGATATATATAACAAGCATGCATGCCAACACTTATAGTTTAGGATGCAAAATGTAAACATCAATATTTAATTACAGGGTGAAAAGTATATTCCTTTTCTTTTCTTTTTTTCTCTTAATCAAAATTGTGTCAAGTCATCTATTTTTGTTTTCTTTTATAGCTATCTCTATAATTAGATAGAATATAGAGTGCATGCACCACCGGCTACCATGTGATAATTTCCCTAACATCTTAACTCCTCGTGAAATAATTAATTCTCTGCCATCGTTCTCTTTCAAATAACTTTAAAATAAAGTAATATTTTAATAATAACGACTCGAATTTCTCTGTGCAGCGAGTCCCCCCTCCCCCTTCGAAGTACTCTGCCCTAACCACACCCCCTCTATTTCAGTTCCGCACCCCTTCCCTTTCGTTTGTCTCTACCGTAACCCCACCACTTCCATCTCAGTCCCGCACCCCTCCCCTTTCGTTCGTCTCTACTGTAACCCCACCCCTTCCATCTCAGTCCCGCACCCCTCCCTCTTCATCTCTACCCTAATCCCTCTCCCTCCATCTCAATCACGATTCTAACCTTTTGAGTTGATCTTCCCCTCCTCAAAGGTTCTTTGTGGCTTAGCGGACTAGTGGGTTCAATTGCATACAACTGGTCTAAATATGAAAACCAGTGTCAAGATCATTCACGCTAGAAAAACACTCTAGTAGGTTTTTTTTCTTTGGGGAATGCCAGCCGCCCGAGCCGCCAAGGGTCCCTTGGTTTTGCCTAGACTTTGTTCCTATGCGGAAATGGTCTCTCAGACCCCACTTCCGCTACCTGAAGTGGAGGTTCCACTGTGTGCCCCTAAATCCATTGGAGGGGAAACGTATATCTGTTTTTTTAAGGAGAAATTGGAGCGATCTGCACAACCATTCCGATTCTCTTTGGTGTTGAAATTTCTCTACCAACGTCCATCTTTGGATGTAATCTGAGTGTTTATTCGTAATTGGTGGGGGCTTGTTTGTCAACCTGTTGTCTCTAGCATGCAGACTCCACGACATGTTTTTCTTAGATTTGCAAAAGAGGAAGATTTCTGCAAAGCCTTCGCTCTAGAGGCCTGTGATATTGAAGGTACGCCTTATCGTTTATTCAAATGGTCTACTGATTTTTCAGAAGAAAAGGAACAATCGTTGTCCCTGTTTGGGTATTTTTTTCTGATTTGCCTCCCAATTTCTTCCATGTGGCTTTTCTTCGAAATCTTGTTTTGCCATTGGGGAAATGTTTATGAAGTGATAACAGCACGAGGTGTGCTACTCGGACAGATGGAGCAAGAGTATGCATTGAAATGGATGCATCGCTAAAACCAATTAAGGGTTTTTGGATTGGTATTCCAAAGGCTCCTCTAAGTCGTTACCAACCTATGATTTATGAGACTCTGTCAGCATATTGTCGTTGTTGTAATATGTAAGGGCATAATGCCAGTATGTGTAAAAAGGCAGAGGTAGATTTTAGAAATGGTGAAGTGGGAAAGCAAAGGGCAGGACTCGGTGGGCGACAATGGGAGAAGAAAGTCTCTACGATAGGGGATAAGGTGGTGGAAATCTGGAAATGAACTTAGAATTGAAAGTGCAAAATGTAGTTCTTATAGATGAACCCAGAACTAGATATGAGGTTGCTCTGCTTGGAGATACAGGTGTGCAAAAAGACATGGACTTGGAAGGAAAGAATCTATGCTTGGACAAGGAAGGTGTGAAAAAGGGAGACATTATATTGAATGAAGAAATAGAAGAGGGGGAACTAGAGCAGGAAAATGAAAACCTTGGTGAACATGGTTGTCCTAGAACAAAGTTGGCGGCTAGTTATCCTGTTCTATTGCAGAAAGATGGTGCTCCTTTGGAGTTTAATTTGGTTGTTCTTCAAGCTGAACAGTAGGTGGAAGGCTCACATGCAGATGCTATAGACACACAGGAGGGAGATTTGTTACTTTTTGAGGTAAGGTGCTCTCTCTCAGATTTTGAAGGATTAAATGACTTAGTGCATCTTCAAAAAGACCATGATATTTGCTCAGATAAAGAAGGGGACATGGAAACAAAAAAGAAGAGTTCTATTAGGGTCAACAGCAGGCCCTACAAATCCAATAATGTATTGGAATTTTAGGGGGATTGGTAGCTCTAGAAAACACTTGTTAAAGATGATAAAGAGCTATAAACTGAGTGTGGTTGTGGTTGTTAAACCGTTTGTTGGTGAGCATTGTATGAGTCGAATTCAACAAAGTATGGATTTTGGGGGATGTATTTCAAATGAGGGAGATGGAGGGAAATTATGGGTGATGTGGAAGATCAATGGGAGTGTAGTTATGACTTGTATTACAAGGTAAAGCATTACACTATTAGCTAAAGAGAGGGAAAAGCAAGTGTTTATTACTTTTGTTTATGCTAAATGCTCGTATCTGGATCGTAGAAGGCTTTGGGAAGATTTGAGCAGAGTGCGTACTGGTAACACACCTTGGATCATTATGGGTGATTTTAATATCATTCATAATGATGGTGAGAGGATTGGAGGGAGGCCTAGACTGACTATTGCTATGGGGGACTTTAATGATTTCATTGATGCAGTGGGATTGGTCAAAGTGAATCATGAAGGTAATATGATGTCATGGTGCAATGGGCAGCAAGGTAGAGCTCGAAGTTGGGCAAGACTGGATCGGACTTTGGTTAATTCTTCTTTGTTGTTTGATTTTCCAAGTGTGTTACTTTCTTACTTGCCGAGACAAAGTTCAAATCATTCTTCATTAGTGGTATCTATGGAGCAAAGAAATCAGCCATATGGGTTTATTCCTTTTAAGTTCCAACAAATGTGGACTTTTCATGATCTAATTCATAACTGTGTGTGTGATGCTTGGGGTAAAAATCAGTTTGGCCATGGCATGGTTAGGCTCGAAAAGAAATTAAAATTCCTAAAAGGGGAGTTGAGGGATGGAATAAAGAAGTGTTTGGTTGGACAAGCTCTCATATTCAACTGCTTGAGGAGAGAATAGTTGGTTTGGAAGAAAAACTTTAGGTTGATTTCTCTTAAGATGTGGAACTTAATTTGTTGGTTTCGAAGGCTGAGTTGCATACATGGGCTAGTACGAAGGAGACTCGTCTTACTCAACAAGCCAAACAAAAATGGCTTGAGAAAGGGGAAAGTAACTCTCAATTTTTCTGTGCTTTGTCTTCAAAAAACCATAGGATGGTAAGGGAGATGAAAATAGGGGAAGATAGATGGTTGAAGTCCCCGAAAGAAATTCATTTGGGGGCTATTGAATATTTTCAGGATTTCCTGGCAACTTTTCCATCTCGAGATTTACCTGATTTATCTTGTATTGTTGATACTGTGGTGAGTTCTTTATCTCTAGAGCACTCATGAAACCAAGATATAGACACAAGGTCAATCCACGTGTCTGCTTTTATAAACTACCCAAAGAGAATAAAAATTATATGTGAGATATATCCGGCTAATCGTATAGAATCGCTAGTTTAAAATATGTCTACTATGTCATTCTAGTTAGCTTTGACGTATTTTCACTATGTGAATGTTCAAATCCAAAAGACACCTTCATTTATATATAAGTTTTTCTATTCTAACTAGGATGTATTTTGAATATGGTGGGAGATTGTTGGAAATATTTTCAAAATAATATATATAATATTAATTATTAACAGTATTTTGGAGATTTATTTTTGGAAGTTATGAATTATTTTGAAAAGAGAGAAATTAAGAAAAGCTTATAAGCTATTGCATATGGTTATAATAAATTGGGCTCTTACGTATAAAACAAGTCATTCGTTGGCTTAGTGGTATTGATGAATTTGGTTAATCCAAAGGACTGGGGTTCAAATCACCCTCATGACCAAGTGGGGTTTGTATCCATTGATTTATGGAGAGCAACACCCAGTTCATGGGCGTGCGGCCCAAGGTGTGCACGCTTGTGTGAGGCGGATGGTAAAGAGGCAACATGACCGTTGGACTGAGTCCAACAATTGTGTCAGTATATCAGATTACAGAAAAATGAAAAGTTACAACTTTTCATTCGTATCCTTTGGCTCTCTATAAATGGACCCATTGGCCTACGAATTTAATATATTATATAGAACCATGGAGTTCAAGAAGGCAATTTCGAAATTCTCTCTCTTCTAAAAGTTTTCATTTCTTCAAAATTTGTTATTAGGATCTGTTCATTCTGCAGAAAACAGATTTCTAATCTCTTTGTGGAATAGCAAAATCAGAGGGTATTCGAGGTCTAATTTCGTGTGTGCATAATGCAGTTAGACAACAGACTTGTTCTGGGCTTCATTGTATCTTTGAGGCAAATTCGCTTGTAACTCGTATGCATACCGTTATCAGTGGGAGCAAATATTGTCTTAAGGAAAGCAACATTCGTAACACGCCTTGAAGTAAACTTTTCTCTCACTATTTTCTATTTTGCAGCCCCTTTGCACCAACAATATATATATATATATATATATATATATATCATCAATTGAAACTAGTGAAAAGAGGAACATAAAGTAGTAAACATTAAAAGTACACTCTAATTATTATCATTATTATTGTTGTTGTTGTTATTGTTATTATTTTTTTTCTTAAGAAAACACAACATATCCCCAATTATGTGAGCGTTCCCAACTCACACCTATTTCCTTTAAACTAACACCCTATTTTTGAAGATCTCTAGTCATCATTGCTAACTGCAATGGCGAGGGTGAGACTCACGTCTCTCAGGTCTCGTCAACGGTATGCTTGGCATTTACAATTTCAGCCATATATTACTACAATCCCAACCTCAAGCTTAGCTACCAAAAGCTGTTGGAGCACGCTAGGGTGTTTGTTGTCGAGGGCAACATCAACGACGTGTCGTTTCTCCTGATATATCTTGACATAAGTCAAAATAAATTGTGTTCATATTACTTGTGAGTGTTTGTTTTGCTAGTTTTATTGTTTGTCTAGGACTAAGATTCTTACTACCGTTTTGGCCTCTTGTAATTTTTATGAAGATTTTGTTGTATTTTTTAGGATTTTTTAGTCATTTTGATATCTGGATTTGGTCTTTTTTATTATTATTGTAGCACTCAGGTGTCTTAATGTAGTTACGATTTTCCTCGGCCACAAGTGAGGATTTATCAATAAAATTGGAGTACTATCATCTTCTTAAAAAAGAAAAAATATTAATTCAACATAATCATTTCTTTTTTAGGTGGATAATTATATATTTTGTTTAAGGAATTATACAATTAATTACGAACGGTACACCACCAATTTGATATAATTAATTATTCAATTTAAGATTGATCTATTTGACTCCGTCAATTAAAATAGTCAAATTAAGACTGAGACATATACATATCAAATAAAGAAAAAAGTCACATGGATATCTCTTATGAGTTTCTTTTTCTTGGTTTGTTCACATTTTTCTCTGTATTCCAGTCCAACTTACAATTTAATATTCCAGTCTAAGAAAATACTTACCCAAACATTTCAATCTAGCACATGCTACGAATCTTTTCAAATCAGCTTTCCGTCTAAGAACGGTACTGGTGCATGCATCTCACCTCAGCACATCAGCACCTAATGAATATTCAAATCACGTACGAACAAAGAATTTATAAAACAATCAACTCCCAGCACAGACAAAAACTACCACATGATTCAAACCATGACGGTCTCTTAACATGTTTTTAAATGTCGTTTTTAAAAATTTCTTCACCCGACAATTAAAAATACTGAAAGATTTTGACTTCTATTACAAATGATAATAATATTTTTTTATTATATTCCATCTAATTATAGAGATAGATATAAAAGTAAGTAAAAATAGATGACTTGACACAATTTTGATAATAATAATACTATTTTGTCTTCTCATTTTGATTTCTCATTTTGATTGCTCATTATTTAATTTTTTTTACTTATTGATTAAAGAAGTGACTATTAGTATATTGATATTTTTTTATTTTTTAAAACCGTTTAAAGATGTTAAAAAAATGTGAAATGAAAAAAAATAAAATACATTAATTTTGCCAGGGCGGCTGCCCAGTATTACTCTTTTGATAATCATTAATCAATCAAAACTAAAATATTATACCTTATAAGGGAAAAAATAAATAAATAATACTCAATTATAATAATTAAGATATGTATAAAGTAAAAATAGATGATATATATCATGACACAATCTTAATCATCAAACCAAAATAAGTTTTATATATACGTGCATTACAGATTTTTTATAGCTCGAAGATATAAAATGCATGTCAACATTAATTAATAGTTTAGGGTGCAAAATGTAAATTATATCTATTAATTAGAGGGTGAAATGTATTTTCCCTTCTTTTCTCTTTTTGAATTAATGGAGGATAATTCACTTTTTTAATACCTTATATTTAAACAGAGAAATTGATAAAAACATCATGAGATATATAGGGATCCACAAGTGCCAAAGCAACAGAAAAAATTTGGGTGAAGAAGCTAAGCATAATATAATCATGGTCCTTCTAATCGAGAGAAATAGTTTTTGTTAGTCGACGTAAATCAAAGTGAAAAAAATAAATAAATATAATTTATTACGTGCTTTTCACGCTGGGGCCAACCCTTTACGTTCTATCTCAATAAAAATACTATTATTAAATAATAAAAAATAGGATTGATTACCTTTTGATTATAATTATTTTTTCTGGACATGATGTCATTAACTGATTGGAGAAATATCTGTTATTATTATTAATTCATGTATTTTATTTTCTTAATAGTACTTACGAAAGTGATTATTAACGAATTGATGTCTGCGTTCGTGTCAAATTACGTACAGTACTTACATTCTCAATCGCTGGGCTCGTTTGTTTTAGGAGATGAAATGAGATGATATGATATGAATTAAAATTAAAATTAAAATGTTAAATAAAATATTATTAAAATATATTTTTTAATATTATTTTTATTTTAAGATTTGAAAAAATTAAATTATTTATTTTATTTTATATAAAAATTTTAAAAGATTATAATAATAAAGTGAAATAAGATGAGATATTTTTTGAAAAGATGTTAAGATCTCATTTTGTCGGGTTTCATCATTCATGTGAAATATTATTCCACAAAAATCTGTCCACGTGGGGAAGGAAGTCAGGATTTTGACCATGCAGGAGGCCGAATTTTCAATTTTGGGGACTGAAACTACTGATCCGAATTGAGCACACAGTTGAAGACTTCAGGCTCTATATAAAGGAGTGCTCGAACATGAGTACTTCATGTGCAGATCAATTCTAAAAACTTCTCTATATTTGTAAGAATCTTGACGTTCTCAAAGATCAAGCTGTGACTTTCGTCCAAAGTTCCAACTTGTAAGATCTCTTCATGAATATTCATCAGTTCTAAAACTATATATATATATATATATATATTTCCTCAAATGTCATTATTTTTTTGCAGCTTGTTTTCTTATATATGCATGTTATGGTATGGTTTACATTTTGTATATCCTCCGTGATAATACTCCATTATCATGGTATTCAATATCTTTTTGCAATCACTAATCATAATTAAAGATATGTGAACCGCGGTGAGATGAACACGAGTAAAAAAATTTACTTATCACATGTTAATCCCACGGAAAATACCACACGGCTCTATTATTACTGCTCTTTCGCTGTATATATATGGCCTCCAAAACCCATATATTTCACACTAGAGCTTGATCTTTCTAACAAGCTAACAAGATCATATACCGAAAAATACTCTAGCTGGCTGGCATCAATTGTAAACACTAGCTCTCACTATCGAAGAGAGACCAGCATCACTTGCTTCTGACCCATATTAGCTATATATATATATATAAGGTTGGCAATTTTTTAACATGATTTGCAAACCGATACAAGAGCAAAGACTTAATACTTATTGTAACAAAATTTGGCTTAAATTTGGATTTTATGGGATCACAATTCCATTTTGCTTGGATATTTAGATAAGTCATGTTGAGAAGTTGGAAATGTGTACTCATTTTGGTTATGGGCATCAATCTTCAAATTGATTTTGTTGCTGATCATCATCTAGTTTTGATTACGTACATATATTTTGATACAATTAAATTATGTTTTTAAGAAATAAAATTATGTTAATAAGTTGATAAATTCAAACCATTTAAATTAAAGAAATAAAAAAGGGTTGATATATATATATATATAAGTTTGTTTGCATTAATTCAACATAATCTTTTCTTTTTTAGGCACATGCATATTTTATTAAACAAATTTTACAGATAATTACAACATACCGTACCATCTATTAATTTACTATAATGAGTCCGATCAAGACCGATATATTTGACTCGTTTTTTTCTAGGAAAAATAGTAAAATTAAGATTGAGCAATAAATATATATATATATAATAGCTAAAACAGGTTGAGTCACGTGTGTATATATATATATATATATATACAAATATATACGCGCACACACGTAGAAAACTCTAGTAAACAAGAATATAATTGTAAAGGTAGTGCAGGTTACGAGAATATAATTGTAAAAAGCTGCAAGAAAATTAAAAAAAAAAAAAAAATTGGGAGAAAAAGAGGTAGCCCATAAGACTCAAAGTACTGTAAGTGCCCATGTGATTTCCATCCCACATTCCCACTAATCCATGGTAAATTAAGAGTGTAACCACAGTAATATGTGAGCATTATTTTATGAGAAGTTTTTATAAATCTAATACTTCGATTCTCCGTAACGAAATATCTATACATACACAAGTTCCACCGATAGGTCTCGTTCCTCCTCCTTCCTTGCTTTCCAGGACATGCTTCAACCCAACACACATCACATATATACATATTCCTAATTTCGATTATTTTCTACCATTTTTTTTTCACATCGCCCTACACTTGAATGCAGCTTCTGCGATGGGATGGTGGAGGTCCCATGATGGCGACGAGATATTTTCTAGCTCAACTCTCACTGTTTTGATCTGTACATTTGCGGTGTTATGGTTGCTATGGGCCATCAAGAAACAAAGAAAGGCTGCAGTACCTCCATTGCCACCAGGTCCCCGTGGCTTGCCAATAGTCGGGTACCTTCCGTTTGTAGGTACAGAACTTCATACAAAATTTGAGCAACTGTATGGGATCTATGGCCCCATCTACAAGATTTGGCTTGCAAATAAATTGTGCGTTGTGATTAGCTCACCCTCGCTAGTTAAAGAAGTTGTTCGTGACCAAGACGTAATATTTTCCAACCGTGACGCTAACACAGTTGCACGTACCGTCACATATGGGGCAGTCGATATTGCTTTTTCCCCCCATGGTGCTGACTGGAAGATGTTGCGGAAGATGTTTGTGAGAGAGATGCTAAGTCCAGCAAATCTTGATAGTACCTTCCCTTTACGAAGAGAAGAGGTAAGGAACAGCATTAGAAATGTGTATGACAAAAAAGGCACCCCTATAGATGTAGGGGAACTGGCGTTTGTAACGGTGATGAATGCCCTCATGAACATGCTGTGGGGTGGCACGCTACGTGGAGAGGAAGGGGCTAAGTTTGGAGCAGAGTTTAAGCATATCTTTGGGGAATTATTGGTCATTCTCGGAAAACCAAATATTTCGGACCTTTTCCCGGCTTTAGCAAGTTTGGATTTAC
Organism: Juglans regia; assembly: GCF_001411555.2. NCBI lineage: Eukaryota > Viridiplantae > Streptophyta > Magnoliopsida > Fagales > Juglandaceae > Juglans > Juglans regia. Next base: position 32,464,338 of record NC_049902.1, on the reverse strand, counting down.
AAGGGATCCGAAGGAAAGCAAAGAGGATTTCCCAAACCATTGATAGAGTACTTGATTATGCCATTAACAAAGAGATCAAGAGTTTGGCCAAGGCCAAAGAAGATGGAACGACAAAGACAGGACAAAAGGACTTTTTGCAAGTTCTCTTGGAACTAAGGGAGCAAGATGACGGTGCACCATCAATGAGCATGACCCAACTCAAGGCCGTGGTTTTTGTATGTATATATATGTGTCCGCTTTTCTACTTTTGCGTTTCATTGCTTTATATATAGTCGAACATGAGGGGTTGAGTTTGCCATTTATAACTTTAACTAATTCATAGACATCCAAAAATTATTTTGGTTTGCTTGTTTTTGTTTTTCAATTTTCAGTTCAACTGATGATCGCCTTAACTGTTGTTTAAATAGGACATAGTGGTGGCTGGATCCGACACCACAACAACCATGTCAGAATGGGTGATGGCAAGATTGTTGAATCATCCAGAGATGATGAGAGAGGTCACTGAAGAATTAACAGAAATCGTGGGGTTGGACAACTTAGTTGAAGAATCTCATTTGCCCAAATTACATTATTTAGAAGCAGTTATTAGAGAGGCGTTCCGTTTGCACCCACCTGGTCCTTTCCTATTACTTCGTACTCCAAGTGAATCTAGCATCATTGGAGGGTACCTTGTACCCAAAGGTTCTAGTATTTTCCTGAATGCTTGGTCTATACAAAGGGATCCAAAGTATTGGGACAATCCATTGGAATTTAAACCTGAGAGGTTTCTGAATAATGCCTCTGGTAGGCTTGATTATTCGGGCAACAATCTTAAGTATTTTCCATTTGGGGCGGGGAGAAGAATATGCGCAGGGCTTACACTAGGAGAGAGGACACTCAAATACATCTTGGCTTCATTTTTACATTCCTATGAGTGGAAATTGCCACAAGGTTCAAAGATAGAATTTTCTGACATGTTCGGTGCTATTACCAAGAAGAAGAATCCAACCATTGCAATTCCAACTCCAAGGTTATCCAAGTCTGAGCTCTACACAGAATAGTACAATGTGAGAAATATACTCTGGATCAGCATTTGTATGCACAATAACTAGGAGGTTTTGATGCTTTTCACTTCCTGCAGTGCTCTAGACAATTATGTAATGATGGTTTCCAAATAATGCCATTTTGCTTGTCTGCAAAGAGGCTTATTATACGTACACTCACCTGTATCTCATTTGCGCAATTATTGGCCTATGAATAAAACCCTGTCTGGCGTGGTTTTATAGTAAACAAAGTTTTGTTGGGCGTTTTGTATTGTAATGTTCATGTAAATGAAGTCTGCATGATCATCTTCGCCGATTCTGAAACATATATTGACGCAGATAAAGCGTTCTCCATGATTTTTTTTTTTCCGTGATTATGCCAAAATGTGCAGTGCAGTCCACCAATCATGTGTTAGGATATATACCATAATTACATGTAACGTCCCAATGGAAGGCTCAAACCACATGGCCTATATTTCAAATGGACTAGTCAATGATGTAATTGGAGCCCTGTTGGAACCTTATAAAGAGCAAGAACTTCTTTTTCCCAAATAATGTGGGATCTCATACACCACCTACCATTATCCATATCATATGGGATATCACAATCTACTCCCCTTAAATTCCCGACGTCCTCGTCGAACCTGTCCATTATAGGTAGCACGGCTCAAGTCCCACATTTCTGGTTGGGATAGGCTCTGATACCATTTGTAACATCCTAATGGAAGGCCCAAACCACATGGCCTATACTCCAAAAGGACTAATCAATAATGCAATTGGAGCCATGTTGGAACCTTATAGAGAGCAAGAACTTCTCTTTCCCAAACAATGTGGGATCTCATACACCACCTACCATTATCCATATCATATGGGGTATCACATTACCATTAGCAATAGAATTGTTTTTACCATAAAGCAAAACAGCCAAAACTTTGGTTAGTGGTCTAAAGAGAGAGCAATAACAGTAGATAAAGAGAGAGCAATAACAGTAGAGAGTATCATGGCTACTAGGAAACCTTCACTATCAGAACCTAAGTTCCAAGTCAGCAGGATGCGCTCTCTTTTCATTCATTAATTATATTTTATTTTGCAATTGGTAAAAAGGGATTTGTTTCTTTCATTAGTTGCCAATAACTTCTTTTACGATGACATCCCACATATTCAGCTCATCAATGTTAGAGATTGTTGAGAAAATATCAACCACACAGAATAACGTACGTGTGGAATGTGTTATTAATATAGGAACTTCACAGAGTTCTATTAAGAGTCTGTTACAATGGAAGCACTGGTGGAAAACATAACAAAGTCTAATTGAGCATATCTTCTAACCTTGGATGACTTATCACGATCGGATTCTTTATCCTTAACATCCCCCTGCAAGTCCAACAAAGTGAAAATTACATTAGCTTGAAATGGATTGTTGTAAAGTTTGATGAAGATGGGGCTTGGTAAAGATATTTGTTAGGAAACAGAAACTTGGTCTCAATCATTTTCTTGGCAACCATGTCCTGACAAAGTGAAAACTAATTTCTACATGCTTTGTACGAGCATGGAAAACTAGATTTGTTGACAAATACGATGCATGCTCATATGTTGTCACACCATAATATAGGGGATTGTGAGAGTTTAATACCAAGTTCTTGGAGTAAGGATTGAAGCCAATGAACCTCAGCTGTAATATTGGCCAAAGCCTTATACTCAACCTCGGTGCTTGACCAAGCCACTGTAGCCTGCCTTTTGCAGTTCCATAAAATCGGATTCTATCCTAAGAAAATAGAAAATCCTCCAATTGATCATCTATCATCATGGTAGCCCACTCAGTCGGCATTCGAAAATGCTTGTAGAATAGTATTTATAGATTTTCAAATATAATGACCATAGCTTATTGTCTATTTTAGAAAGCAAAGAAGATGGTTTGTCGCCTGCCAATGTGAAAATTTTGGTTTGTGCATGAACTGTGATAATTTTTTAATGTGAAATCAATATATGGGCGAGTTACTAATAAGTATTGTAAGGCCCCAATTGTAATACGAAATAGATTAGTGTCACTAAAACCCTCACCATCAAAGGCACTTAGATCGGTGGAACTAGCCATTGAAGTGCCAATTGGCTTGGACTCATGCATTTTTTGTATTTTTTAGAATATCCGTGATATAGCGTTGCTAAGATAATAGGATTTGGCCGTTGGAGTTGAGTGCCTCAGTACCCAAAAAAAAAAAATTCAAACTACCCAAGTCCATGATTTCAAAATCACAATGCAGAGTATTCAAAAAGTCATTAATGGCATGCTTGTATGAGTAGGTAATTAGTATGTCTTCGACATAGATTAGTATATATATAGTGAACTTAGTAGAGTTGTGAATAAATAAGGAAGTATATGGACGTAAGCCATGAAAGCCCAACTCCAAAAAATGAATGGTTAGATAGGCTTGGGGCCTGTTTTAGTCCATACAATGATTTGTGTAGCTTGCAAATGTGATTTAGTCAATAGGGACTGATGCAATAAGACTGCATGGAGGAGAAGTCACTTTGGTAGGACTCGTCCTAGCGATGGTAGTGTAGAGCAGTATGTCCCACCTTGCTGCATACTTGATAGATAAGTCGAGCACCAGACAAGCCATTAGGGCCTCGACCATGACTTCTCCCGCGATTTGACCTGTTGGAGGCAGAACCAGAACCACGACCAAAAGACCCAGAACCATATGAACGACCATTACAACCACCTCGAGATCCATTGAGATGAGATGCAACATAAACACCAGCCATTATGAGATCATCATATGTTTGATGATGTTCCATGAGATCATCAGCAAACCTTGGCCTAAGAAACAATCACACTGGCTCTCGCATCGAGCTTTAGGTGAAATTCTCAATTTGCAAATGCCACATCCTCGCGACCCGCAACGCATGAAGATTAGAGCCGGGGATTACATCCCCATGTCTAAAGCCCGTCGCAAATGCCACATCCATGCAACCCTCAACGAGTTAAGAAGACCAAAGTCAGGGGCACATCCCCTCCCCCCTCAACTAGGAAGGATGGATTGAATTTCTCCACTATGTTTTTAACCCTATTATTTTTTCGATAGAGTTTAATAATGAAAAATGCATATACAATTTCTACACAATTCATTATTAAAATATTAGTTTATTTTAAAGTTGTTTGAATTTTATTTTATTTTGACGAGTTTGAGTTTAAAAGATAATGATATCTTAATAGTGAGTTGTATAAAAGTTATAGTTGGGTTGTGTGCATATCAAAATTATGAAGTTTGAGGAAAAATCCTAAGTCCAAAAAACAAAAAATATATTCATCATCATAATTTTCATTATCCTCTCATCATCACATGATATGGCATTAGATGAGAGGTTTACAAGTAAAATATAATAAATATTCTCCAATCATCTAATATTACATCATGGGATATTAAGAGGATGATGAGTAGAATTACTCCAAAAAAACCCTCCATCATGAACTATTAGAATATAAATTAAAGAGTAATATTTTACACCACATCACCATCTCACTTTCATCCTACTATATAAGATATGGCATATTTATCACTATTAGATGATAAAAAAATCATTTAATAAAATAGCATCCAATAGTGATAAATATGTCACACCTTATATAGTAAGATAAAAATAGAATGATGGTGTCGTGCATAGCATTTTCCTAAATTAAAGTACTAAGATTTAACTCTCCTTCTAATTATACGTTATCAATCCTAATTTCAGCACAGGATTCCTGACTTCCCAAACATAATGGGTAGTGAAGGGTTAAAATATAAGTGATAGAGCCAAATAAAGAAACGAATCAGGTGACAAAAGCATGCGTTGGAATAAATGGATATTATTTTCTGGAGGAATGCTATATATAAGCGTTTTGTATAATACATCACTTACTAGGAGAGATCTATTGTATTCATAATAAAAATATTAAAATATTAATAATTTTTTATATAAATTGATGTAACTTCCACATTCAATAATGTGTTTAATGTTTCAATTGACAAACTTGCAAATAAATTTATTTAGCTGTCATCACAGCGGTTGGTAGAAGGCATTTAAGAACGGATGGCGCTGCTATGCCGCCCAGCATGTATTAGCGTGTCCAATAGTACATTTTTTATTTTTTTATTTTTTAAAAAAAATATTTTTTAAATATTTATTAAAAATATATATAAATTTATTAATAATCACTTTCTTAATTATTAAATAAAAAAATTAAAACAAATGAGCAGTCAAACTGAAATGTCACATAGTATCATTTTCTTTGAAGAATACGAAGCTGCGCATCAACCGACAGATAATAATCAAATATAGTGAGTCTTATCAATGATTAGTTTGATATGAGTTGAGATCGCTTTAATAACCAAACATAACCTAATGTTCACGAGAAAGTAGACAGAGAAGCTGCAAATAAGGTAATGTTAGATAATGAGTTGAGATGAAAATTAAAAATTAAATAAAATATTATTATAATATTATTTTTTAATATTATAATTATTTTGAGATTTGAAAAGATTGAATTGTTTATTATATTTTAAATAAAAATTTAAAAAAAAATTATAATGATTAGTAAGCTATTCAAACGCTAGGACCTGGACGTCCTTGCAACCCACTCCAACCTGACCAAAAAATCGGGTTGCAGCAACTTGCGGGTCGAACCCGTTAAAACAGACCAAAAGAAGATTCTTCTTCTCCTTGACAAAGCAAAGCCCCTACGACTCTTCTTTTCGCTTCTGCTATGCTTGGAACTCTCATTCGCACCTTGAATCTCATCCTATTTCTCATCCTCGCCGTCGTCATTGTCATCGCCATCGTCGTCATCGTCCTTCTCATCCTCCTTCACATCCTCGACAACAACCTCATCTTTCTGAAATTCGGGTCATCGGTGGCGAGGGCCTGGGGCACAGTCTCGAGCTCAACCACTGGTCCAGGTGAAATGGTTTTTCCTGCTGCTACTTCTGGGAAATTTTGTTTCAGCTTGAGCTAAGGGGATGAGTAAAGGAAAAGTGGAGACTCAATGCTTGGGGATAAACGTTCAACGAAATCCATTTCCTAAAAATTCATTTATCTTTCGTAAGTAAATCCCTCAAAATTCCGTTTACATTTCAATGAAAAGTTATTGAAACCGACCAAAAGAAGATTCTTCCTTCTCCTTGACAAACGGGGGGTTCCTACTCGTGGCCACTTAAGCTTTCCGTAAAGTACATGTCAAGGGTGCCTAGCAGAGGCCTTGAAGTGGTGCAGTCTAGAGAAGCCATGGGAGAAGTCTGTTATGAGTTTGTTAGGAAGTTAGTTGCAACAGCTTCAACCGTCGGGAGGAATCAAAGAAACGAAAGGCTTTAATGAAATGAATCGTTTTAATCTTCATAAAAAGTGTTTGCGTTTTATTTCTTAGAAGCTGCGTTTAGAAGCTTTAATGAAACGTTGCGCTTCATGATGTAAATAAATAGCTGCGTTTTACAATTGTATTCTTGTGTTTTATTACATATGATTGTTTTAGAAAGACTAGTTGGCTATCTGCTTCTATAAAAGCAGATGTAGGAATAATGGTTGGATGTGAATAATCTTGGAAGTCTGTTTTGGAGGTTGAGGATTTCTCGAAAATTCTCTACAAGGTTTACTAATGAAATCTTTTTCAGCCAGTTCTTGTGTTGAGAGTCTCTGAGTTTGTGCATTACGAGCTTTAGGTTACTTGTTCTGGAAGTGCAGTAAGTTGAACCTTACAAGTGGTATCAGCAGTGGTCGGTCCTACAATGGCAGAAGGCACGAGAGGTTCGGTGAAAGGTCAGCAACAAATGGTTCAGAAGCAATTGGACCAGCATCAGCAGGCAATCAATTGTATTTCAGAAAGGTTAGATCAACTTACTGACATGTTACGTTCTGTTATTGAATCTAATCATGTTAATAATCATGAAACTCGTGAGGGGAATGGTGAGGATAGAAGTGCAGTTTATAGAGGGTTGCGTTTGGATTTTCCACGTTTTAATGGCACTAATCCTAATGGGTGAGTTTTTAAAGCCACTCAGTATTTCGACTACCATCAAACACCATTTTATCAGAAGTTGTTAGTGGCTTCTTACCATATGGAAGGGGAGGCGTTGATATGGTACCAAGGAGGGTTGGATTCTGGCCAATTTAATTCATGGGAGTCCTTGATCTTGGCTTTACAAATGAGGTTTGGGCCATCAGCATATGATGACCCAATGGAGGCTTTGATGAAATTGAAGCAGACCTCTTCTGTCACTTTGTACAAGTCACAGTTTGAAGCCTTGTCTAATCAATTGAAAGGGCTATTTGAAAAATATAAACTTAGCTGTTTTCTGAGTGGGTTAAAAGATGAAGTCAGATTGCCAGTTAAAATGTTTAATCCTGTTAATCTTGGGGCTACTTTTGGATTGGCAAAGATCCAAGAAGAGTATGTTTTATCCTCGAGAAGGCCTTGGAAGTATAATCTGAATATTGGTGAGAAAGGGGTTGTTGATAATGCAGTAGAAGTTTCTAATAGAGGACCAAGGAATCAGGTTCTAGCTAAGAGGGTTACTTCTTTACAAATGGATGAAAAAAGAAAAAATGGACTTTGTTACCACTGTGATAAGAAATGGAACCCCAATCATAATTGTAAAAATCCAAAGGTTTATTTGTTGCATGTGCATAGCAATGTAGAGAAGGAAGAAAATCAAGTGGATGAGGAGTTGGTGCTAGAAATGAATTCAGCTCTTGAAAAAGAGTCTGAAGAACTTGAGGTTTCTATTAATGCTATCTCTGGTTGTACTAACAGTAATGCAATGAAGTTATTGGGCAAGATTGGTTCATTTTCTATTGAAATCTTGGTGGATTCAGGAAGTACTCATAACTTCTTGAATCCATTGGTCGTAGAGGCAGAAAAGTTGAAGGTGATCAAAGAGGTGAGTCTTCAAGTGAAGGTGGCTAATGGTAATAAAATACTTAGCCAAGGCAAATGTGAAGAAAATATCAGCATTCAAGGTACCAAGTTTTTGGTTCCTTTTCATGTATTGAATCTGGGGGGTTATGATATTGTATTGGGTGTCCAATGGTTGAAGACATTGGAGGCTATTCATTGGAATTTTACCAATATTAAATTATTTATTATATTTTAAATGAAAATTAAAATTTAAAAAAATTATAATAATTAATAAGCCTATGCAAACGCTAGGACCTGGCCGTCCATTCGCCCGCACCGACCCGACCAAAAAATCGGGTTGCAGCAACTTGCAGGTCGAACCCGCTGAAATCGACCAAAAGAAGATTCTTCTTCTCCTTGACAAAGCGAAGCCCTACGACTCTTCCTTTCGCTTCTGCTCTGCTTGGAACTCTCATTCACACCTTGAATCCCATCCTCTTTCTCATCCTCGTCGTCGTCCTCATCCTCATCATCTTCGCCATCGTCCTTCTCATCCTCCTTCACATCCTCGACAACAACCTCATCTTTCTGAAATTCAAGGTTCTTCTTGGGTTGTCGGTGGCGAGGACCTGGGGCACAGTCTCGGGCTCGACGGGCTCAACCACTGGTCCAGGTGTAATGGCTTTTCCTGCTGCTGCTTCTGGGAAATTTTGTTTCAGCTTGAGCTATGGGGATCAGTAAAGGAAAAGTGGAGACTCAACACTTGGGGATAAACGTTCAACGAAATCCATTTCCTAAAAATTCATTTCTCTTTTGCAAGTCAATCCCTCAAAATTCCATTTCCATTTCAATGAAAAGTTATTGAAACCGACCAAAAGAAGATTATTCCTTCTCCTTGACAAACGGGGGTTCCTGCTCGTGTCCACTTAGGCTTTGTTTGTTTTCCAAAAACATCTCATCTCATCTCATCTCATCTCACCTCATCATTACAACTTTCCCAAATCTCCACATAAAATAAAATAAACAATTCAACTTTTTCAAATCCCAAAATAACAATAATATTAAAAAATATATTTTAACAATATTTTATTCAATTTTTTAACTTTAATCTCATCTCATCTCATCTCATCTCTAAAAACAAACGGGCCTTTAAGCTTTCCGTAAAGTACACGAGCGTCAACCTACACGGCCATGACATTGGGTCGTTCAGGCTAACAACCCGGCTCCGGTCAAGCGACTCGTCTACTATTTCGAGATTTTCGTGAAGGACGCCGAGGCCAAAGGCCAGACCGCCATAAAAGATGAAACATTCAGAAAATAGGGATACTAATAACATCGATTTGAAACGATCAACAGGACAATCAAAACCAAGCTAATTTACCCAAAGTTTATAGCTAACTAAAATCAAAGGGGAACAAGAAAATCACGCTCCCCCTGAAGCTGCTGCTGCTTCTTCTTCTTCTTCGGATGGGTTTGTGGTCAAAAATTAGAGATCGGCTTCAAGTCTCGGGTCAGGTCGTGTTGGCTCATATCAGATTTTTTTTCTTGAACCAGGTTGAGTCGGGCCAGACATTAACCGGATTGGTCGGGTTGCAATCCTAATAATTAGACAAGATGATGAGTTGAAAATCTTTTTGTATCTAATTAAACAGGGTAATTCAAGATTTCAGGCTCTATATAAGTTTTTTTTTATGAATAGTGTGAAGGTTTTTTTTTTTATGCACAATAACTAATATGGTTGTGATGCTTTTCACTTCCTGTAGTATAGACAATGTAATAATGGTTTCCAAATGATGCCGATTTGAATAAAAACCTTAGTTTGGCATTTTCGTTTGTTTTCTTTGACTGCGTTTGGATATTGAGTTGAATTGAACTAAATTGAATTATTTATAAATAATAGTGAGTTAAGATGATAAAGTAAATTTTATAAAATCCATATAAGATGAGTTTAAATATATTTAAATATTAAGATGAGTTTAGATATATTTATAAGAAGTTAAAAAAGATTATGGGTCTCATGTGTAAAGAAATGTTAAATTAAAAAAGATTGTGGATTTTACGTGTAAAGAGGTTTTGAGTTGAGATGAATTTAATAATTTGAGAATTGGATGTTTAAATGTTAGACTTGATTTAAAATTAGATTGAACTCAAATGAGTTTAACAACTATACGGGACATTAAATGACGTGGTTTTATAGCCAGCAAAGGGTTTTATGGGCATTTGGCATTGTAATGTTCATGTAGTGGAAGTCTACATATCTTCATCGATTCTTAAACATTGAAACAGGTCAAGCGTTCTCCATGATTTTTGTCTCCCGTGAATATGCCAAAATGCGCAGTGCACAGTGCGATGTACACCATTAGCATTAGAACTCTTTTTACAATAAAGCAAAAGAGAGAGAGCAATAAGAGTAGGGTATCGTGGCTATTAGGAAACCTTCACTATCAGAACCTCAGTTCCAGGTCAGCAGGATGCTCTCTTTTCATCCTTTAATTATATTTTACTTTGCAATTGGTAAAAAGGGATTTCTGTTTACAACATTCCCGCATATTCAAGCTAATCCCACCACTCCAAGAATGTATAGGCTTCTTAGCTAGATTTACTATACCATATATATGCTTAACGCGAGAACCACGGACTTCTGAAGTTTAAAAAACAAGAATCTCGATCAAAGTTTCGAAATGGTTCTTGTCAGGGATAGCAATCATTTATTTATAAAATTAGGAAAATATATACATATAGATATGCTACTTCGTATTTATTGAGTTCTGACAATAAGTAGCATATGGATACACCAAGTTGTACTGCTATGCTACTTAACATTTACATAATTAATAACAAAGACCAAGAACTACTTCCTCAAAGTTGAGACTGAAGCAGCAGACTTGCAAACAGGGAGATCCTTCTCAACATTACTTCCTCAAAAAGTTCAGACAGAAGCAGCAGGCTTGCAAACGGGGAGATCCTTCTCAACATTAGGTGGGAACCGAAGAATAGGGTTGCTCTCAAAGAAATTTACCGGCTTTAGATCAAAGCTTGATGACACAGTTGGCATAATAGGGAAATCCTCCTGACATGGAATGTGATGGAAGCCTAGTGTGTACCATAGAACAATGTCCTTATTCTCAATTGGCCGATCCCTGCAAGATCAACTCCATTAATAAGAGTATCTCAGCCATTGAAATATAGAATAGTCAAGTCGAATTGGGTATATCAGCATCTTCGAGTTAGGCAAAACTCCAAGCACATTAGATACAATCTGCCATTGAAACAGATAGAAGAATGCCATGTTGTGTGGCAAGAAGTTGATGCGACAAGCTCATATTTCAAAACATATTCATTATAAACATAAAATACTTTCCAAAGTTCAAATATAAGAGTATAGATTCTCAAATAAAGAAACACACCTGTCAGACCATGTTGCTAGAGTGTCTTCGCCATGGCTCTGGTAAACAAACAATCCACCTGCCCATTGCTCACTTTGATTGTAGGGAGTGACCCATATTTGGTTGTTTGTAAAAGCACCCCGTTTTTGTGCAGGGTCTTCAAGATCAAGCAAACTAGCAGCTGTGCCACCAGGAACAACCTTATATCCAACCGGGTTCCCAACCCGTGTCTTCTTTGAAGGGTTAATCACATGGAACTCAGATGGGTCATAGAGTTTAAGCTTAATTTGCGCATCCTTCTCAGTCTTAGCCACATTTCTTACGGCTTTCAAGTAGCTTTTCCTCGGTGATTCACCCGGCGATGTCTGTTGCCTCTTAATATTTACATTAACAAAGGAATTGTCTGAGCCATCGATATCCATATCGAGATAGAATGTGACGTAGTGGTCATGGATAACCCCAATTACATTTTCTGACAAAAGAGTGCCATAGAGATTTTCTTGGTTGGGAATTTGGTTAATGTGGTTGTAGGAGGTACCTTTCACCATCAAAATGCCACTAAGTCCAACCTAAGGTTAAAAATTAATGGCAATAAGAGATTGATTAGATTACGCATGATAAAGTCATCAAAGTTGCAAGTGTACCGCCAAAAAGAAGGTAACATCATTTAGCTCAGCACCATATATCCACTTGTTACATAGGAACCAAAAATAGGATCTTGAGAGGATATATAGATAAATCATAGACGACATCATTCGAGCTAGGTCGTTCCTTTCTTAGGTAGGGGCATTCTATTCTAACATTAATGAAATAATTAGATTTGTGCCTTCCAGAAATTTAAGCCTTTTGAAATGATATTTAACATAGTATCAGAAAATGATTTAATCACCTTCCAATTGATTTAAGCCCTTATGAAAATTAACATATTTGTTAAGGGAAAAATCGTCATCTCTGGTTCATATCAGCTTAAACCTTGAACAACTTCTAAAACAAGCTTTGATTTTTCCTTTTTTTTTTTTTTTAATATCTACTAAAATTGCACTTTAAAAAAACATGCACGAAATTAAAATGACTTGTGACATACCTTAACTCTGATTAGCCCATCTGTTTGGAACTCCCAATCAACAATGTAATCATAGTTTGCGACCGATGCTGCCATTCTAACCACCAACGTCACCTTTGGCCTCACTTCTCTAATCTGCCAAAAGAAATAAAAGCCAAAACATAAGAAGTTCGGCATCCTAACACGTGGATTCGCATGCCAACAGACACAAACTAATCGAAGCCACATGATTCTTGTAATGATCAGATATTCAGATGGTTCTTGTATGCATAATTGCTTATATGCGCTAAAAAGTATTGCTTACCTCCATACCCGTGATCGGACTCTCCGAGTGGCGCCAACCGATGTCGCCAGCATAGCTCTCGAACACGCAGATCATGTTCGATCGAACGTACGGTGTCCCATCACCTGCCGCAAACACACCGTCCATGTAATACGCGTTCCGTGGACAATCATTAAGCGGGTCGAGCGGCATGGCTTGCAACCCGAAACCGTATTCGCCTGCATCCATATAAGTCTTGAAATACCATGCATCGGTGGGGTCCATGTAAGGCACAAACAATTCAGAAGTAAAGCCTTTGTACATCACGTCCCTTAGCTCCCCGGTATCTGGGTCCAGGACCTTGGCCCGAGAAACTATCACGCCGGCTCTCGCGTCGGGTTTCAGGTGAAATTCCCAGTTTGCCCATTTGACTAGGTGCTCGTCTTCGATGGTAAAACTCGGACCCTTCGGTTGCTCAATGGATATCGGGTTCAGTGGGTTCATTGCCTGATGGAGCTCCTGAACTGAATAACGATAGTCTGTGTTAGCGGCCTTTGGAATTGGTATCTCCCTGCCCTTATCCGATATCTCCACCACTTGTTTGGTGTCCAGGTCAAGGAGCACGGTCAACCCTTCGATTGGTCTCATGTAGAAGTTCGCAGTGCCCTCCATGGAATAGCACTGTACCTTAATCAACCTCCTGTTCTCCTCAGACGTCCCGTACCACCCCGTCGAAATCGGCAGGCACGCGAGGTCCGCAAGATCAATTCCTCGCTGGACAATCGTGCGGTTGAAGTCCGCGTTGGCGAGCGGGGCAAACGTAGACAGGGTCATGTCCTCCATCGTCATCATGGGGTAGCCGGAGTGCAAGCCGGATTCTCGCACGGTCACATGGCCGGTGCCGAGGTCGACGGTCAGCACGTGTGACTTGCCGGGGACACGTGCCACAACAGAGGCCTTTCTGGGTAACAAGGGGTCGCCCTTTTTCCATTTCAGGACGAGCGGTTTCTCGGGCTCCTCGAGGTCGATCGAGTGGAGAGAGTAGCTGGAAGACTCGAAGAGCTCGTGGGAGGAGAGGATGGAGCGGACCTTCTTGAGTTCTTGTATGGTCAGGGGGTCTAGAGGGTGGTGGGGTGTGTCTGACGCATGGTTGTGGCGGCGCTTGGGGTTCGGAGGCTCTTTGAGGAGGGTGGTTTGTTTGGTTTGGATGCGGTTCTTGGAGGTGCACCACGGTGAGTTGGTGGCACAATCAAGGAGGTCAGTCATGCGTGGCGGCTCGTAGGGGAGGTGAACAAAGGTGAAAAGTAGGACAAGGGAGACACCCAGAAAAAGAAACGAGAAGCGGAGGACGTTTCTGGCTTCCATGGCCTATCAATTTCTCTCCCCCCCTCTCTCTCTCTCCGTGGAAGGAGGAAGGAGCTTGACGGCTGAGAAGAGAAGGCTCTCAGTGACTATGTGAGGCAGTGAGTGATCGGAGTTGTGAACGACCAGCTTGAAGCTGATTTGATACGGATATTCCCGATAGGGGGAGACACCATCCAACTTGTGGAGTGAAAGAGGTATCTTTTTTTTTTTTTTTTCCTGCAAAAGAGGTATCTAAAAGTAAAGAATCTTTCCTTAAAAAAAAAGAAAAAAGAAAAAGAATCTTTTATTTTCTTTTTTTCCCCCTTATATTACCGAAATGTTTAAAGAATCGCAATTTTTATTTCTGCGCAATAAATCAGAAGTGTTTAAAAATAAAAAATAGATCATTGTGAAGCATGTAAATATCATATAATCATTTTAAAAAAAAGCAAATTTTATTATTAAAAATTAATTTCTTTATCTAACTTTGTCTCCGCCCACTCCACTTGCATAGCCCCTAGTTTTAGGTTTATGTATGGTTTCTTTTTAAATTTTCTAGTGATAGTAATAAGTTGTTTCGATTTGCTGCTTGTCGGCCATATTCGACCGCCACAGTCTCCCCAACCGCCGATTTTGTCGGACGGTGGAAGAAATCTGTCCAAGCGAGTGGCACATGTGGCTCATGCGCAACTTACAGTGCTCATGGGCCTTACATGCCGCTGCACCAAAGGGAGTTTCTGCCGCCACGAGCTACACCATTGGGGCCAGTAGCTTTGGGTATTTCATATTCGTGTGCTCCTTTGTTGCTTAGTGTAGCGCGTATCTCACATGTGCCATCACCGTCGTTGGTGGTCCTTCGCTAGTGTATAGGGTCATCTTCAAATTGTTATTCTCCTATATTCATGTTTTTCCTAACCAGCAATTAAGACGATGTGGTCGTGATAGTCTCTTACTATTGGACTAGATCAACAAAATGCAGCGCACTGCTCTCGACTGCAGCTTTTAGTCATAGGATTATAGTCAGTTATCAGACTATGTTAAAATCGCTTTAGAGCGGCTTCCTCCTGTGGGAATGGGTTGGGGTCAAACTTTTGGCTTACCCTGTTTTTTTATTTTTATTTTTATTTTCGATGTTGTCTTTGCTTGTTTTGGGAAAATTGTTGAGGACTCTCATCCTACTGAATCTTGTATCTTTGTAACCATTTAGTTTATCTATGTAATACTTAACTTATCGAGAAAAAGAAAACAAAGACAAAAACAAATTATAAATGTCTCCGGAATTTAAAATAATAATTGGAGATTTGTTGTTCATCATCTCATATACCACACACAACACTTACTTTTATTTTTTTAAATTTTTGTTGGTTTTATTCCCCATAAACTAATTGAGTTCTTTTACGCATCATTCATATATCACACATTTGGTAAAAAAAATTAAAAAATCATGTGTGGTGTATCCTGTATGGTGTGGAGATGATGTGTAGAATTTTTCCACTTTCAATAATTGCTTATGAAACCAATGCAATGCGATTTAATCATGAGGTTTGGATAGTGAGTTTTGATGAAAGTTGAATAAAATATTATTATAATATTATTTTTTAATATTATTATTATTTCAGAATTTAAAAAAATAAATTATTTATTATATTTTGTGAAAATTTAGAAAAATTATTATTATTAAATGAGATGAGTTGAAATCAACTCTCAATCCAAAAGGTGCCATGAGTCTCGAAGTTGCAAGTTTTGCATATTTGTTTTCTTCAAGTATGATCTATCATTAAAAAATATTTTTTATATATATATATATATATATCTAAAATCTATCTATTTTTAAAAAATAATATATAAAAATTTCACATTTTAAAATTCTAATAAATTATTTTCCTATAATAATAATAATACAAACGAGACAATTAGAATAATTTAAAAAAATTGAAATTGATTTGATCGAATCCATAAGGTCATAAATAACTAAATAATTTAAAAAAAAAAAAAAAAAGGGCCGGACAGACAAAAAAAATATCGGAACAGTTGTAGTGGACAATACGAGGATTCCAACAAGATATATTATCTTTTCCCGGATGGGATCAAGTAATGGAATCTCGTGTAAGATCTAGCAAGTGGAGTCGCCCCTACTTTATAGTTATATTAAAAACCCTATATTATATCCCCAAGTCTTTTGTTTTATTTGTGGGACAATGGACTCTGATTTTTATTTCTTTTTTAAAAGATTGTTATTATATAATAATTCTCTGATTTTTGTCCATTATAATATTAAAACCTCATCACTCTTTAAAAGAAAGAAAATGGACATTAATATATAAGATTATATGCATCCAATCGGATAGAGACGACGGGTCAAGATCCACAATTTGTGCTTTTCAAAAAAAAAAAAATCCACAATTTGTATCAGCAAAATATCTAATTATATATATATTGTGAACAAACCAATTGTCTGCTGAATTATTTTTGGAGATTTTTTATTTGACTTTTTAATATGAAAGAGGCGACTGATGCCTAAATAGAAAGGAAACTTGCAACGCAAATCACATCAATCACCCTTCTTTCACAAATCACTGAAAAAAAAAACAAAAACAAAAACAAAAGGGAGGAAAACTGTTAGGGGTAAAATCCCCCTGGCCCATATGGCATTACAGCCCAGCCCAAGGGCATCATTGGAATTAGAAAGCAAGGGTTAAAGAGAAAGGAGGAGAGCGACCAAAAAAAATAAAAATGAGAAATGAAAGAAAGGAAGTGAGACACGTAAAAGAGGAATCGGATAAAAGGCTGATTTTCTCACCTACGACGTACGAGATGCAATAAAAAAGATCCGAGACATGAGAGAAGGGGGTTGTGAGAACATAGAGAGTATCGTCTTCAATTTTAAAAAGAAAGCTTTTAGAAAAGAGATATCGGATTTTTATTGTATATAAAAAAATGAAAGATCATGAAATATTATAAAATATTTATGTTATAATAAATTTATTTGTTAAACGATTCGTAGATATAGATTTTATGCCAAATTATTTAAATCTATGTATTTTTATTTCTATTTATATTTTATGTATTTATTTTTCTATTTACTATTATAGATATACGTACGGGTACTGTACTATTGCTCTGTATTATCATCGTGAGTTTCAAACCGTCTCATCTAATATTGGACTACTTAAGTGGGCCGGGAGTGACTCTTTCATATATTTTGGTTTGTTGTGCATTTTTTAGTATTAATAGAAACATTATCACATATTAATGACACAAAATTATATATAAATTATCAAATGCACACAATTACAATAATATAATTTATTTTAAAACTACATTCATCTTAGTTAAAAAAATATTAAGATAAAATTTATATTAAGAAATTCATTTCTCGCTTTATTATATCTTTTATCTGTATCTGATGAGGAATTACTACTAACATATTAGGATAATAAGTTCAATTTAAATTTTATTTCCATATTTCTCAAAATAAGTGAAGCATTTAAAAAATATGAAAGAATCAATTATCTAACAAAAGATAAAATTAACAAGAAAGAATATCAAATAAAATTTTCTTGTATGTATAACCTTTAGCCATTAGAACAAGAGTAATATTAGAGAGAAGAGAAAACCTGGGGAGCGGTCGGGCTAATAAACATAGAAGAGCAGCCCACCACTAATTAGCCAACACCTAGGCTTTCCATCTAAGCTATCTTGTGTTGCATTACATCTGATTATTGTAGATTAGTAGAAACCCTTCGCACCCCCTCTCTGCCTTCGCACCCCCCTCTCTGCCCCATCGAACGGCAGCTCGCACCCCCCCTCTCGCACGGCACCCACCTCTCTCGCCTTCGTACAATTGAAACCCACATGTCTTTGTCTCCTCTAGCGACACAGAGGCTAACCCTGTTCTGTTTCTACTTCATGTTCTTCTATGTGAACTTGCATTTACATCATCTGCAAAAGGAAAAAATGATTGATGGGACTGATATTGGAAGGGGAAAAGAACGACCAAGTCTTGCTTCTACACTTGTGATATTGGAAGGGGAAGATAATCGATCCCATAGTAATACAATACACTTGTGATTTTCTCTTCTACATTTTAGTAAACACCTTGTACGCACACTGTGTTCTCCATCGCAGCAGGTCTTCTTCGTTTCCATCATCCTTTTCCTTGATACAAACAGCCAAGCTTCATACCTCCAACATAAACCCTAATACTTCAATCCATCAAAATAGAAACAGAGAAATTGAGAAATTTTCCAGGAGACCATCATCATCTTCTTCTTTTTTCTTTTGTTAATTTAATCCAATTCCATTGTTCTGTTTACTTTACTCATGTGTTTTTAGAAATTGGATATGAAATTTATTTACTTGCTTTTTACTGGAGTTTGAATGCCATATGATGCTTCTCTCCAGCCACCGCCGAAGACTTATACAAATTGAATTTTGTAAACCCAATTGAGGAAGATAGGGATAGTGAGGAAGATGAACAGAGGAAAACACGAAGTGCTCTTGGGCGAAATCAGTAGGGCTGCTTTTGATTAGAAGTGTTTCTGTGTGATGGAACCTATTTCTCTTATGGTGTATTTTCTTACGTGGCAAGCAGTAATTGGAAGGCTGCTCTTCTATGTTTATTAGCCCGACCGTCCCGCAGCGGCTTTGTAGAGAGAATCCACTATAGCAGTGTATATTTTGTACTCACTGCGTGGCTGTTTCTAGTTTATTGTTACCAACACTCACTTGAAAAGATGTGTAATCTAGATGATATCATATCATGTGTACAAAATAGATACTTCTAATAATAACTTCTATCTATATTTATTTTTAAAACAAAGATCAAAGATGCTGCAGAGTAAAGGGATGAGTTGTGGGCGGATATATACTAATGAAAACATCGAAAGAGGACGTGTCAAAAATGAAGCAAGAGGTCTAAAGGCTCGTTTAGATTCAGGGTTTAATTACATCTTATTATTATAATTTTTTTAAATCTTAATTTAATTTTTTCAAATTCTAAAATAATAATAATATTAAAATATAATATTTTAACAATATCTTATTTAACTTTCAATTTTTATCTAAAATCAATTCAACTCATCTTACTATCTAAATCAGCCCTATATAATAAAACCTGCAAATATTTCTTGAACTTTGATCTTCTTTCTTAAAATGTAATCTTCCGGATGAGATCTTGAAGAATTAAATTAGATATATTCAGTGTGATTCATCACTTAAATATTTTATATCTAAGAGAGACAACGCCTGACTTTAATTAGAAAACAAGGTTCTTCATTTAAAGTGTTATTGTAAAAAAAGGCTTTGCCTTCTTTCCAAGTTTTACTTTTCAGCTTCTTGCCACTACTGTTTCAACCGAACCTCTTCGTCTATATCACCTTCCATCTTAATCATCTTCTATCTTTCCTCTCTATTTTCCTTTCTCTTTCCTTTCGTTAAATCTTACGACCAATTCAAAGCCTTAAAGTAAGTTATATTAGTGAGTGCGATTGGAGAAGACAAAATCAAAATGAAGAATAACGTTATTTGTAAGGAAAACCTAATCACATCTAGCTAATGTTCAAAAAATACTAGTTAATAATACAATTAAAATCTTATTTGAATCATTATAAAGAGTAAGAGCTTCTCTTCTAAACAATATCAAATCTTATAGTCTACTTACACCTATCATCAGTATGAAATATTAGAGCTTTCGATAATAATAATATAAAAAATGTGGGCGACGTCCCTGGCCGCTATCAAGAAATGGCTGAAGCACCATAAATACTCTTTTTCATTCATAAAATCAGAGATAGTTGGTTATGCGGAGGCTTCACATACGGTAATCTTCGTCGTGCAGAGAGGACTTGACAGTGATGGGTGGCTTGCGCAGTTGACTTGGCCGTGGAACGTGGGTGTTTGCTTCCTGCAGTGGCTGGCTTAAGTGGTTTACAATTGGATGTGTGAAGCCTAACAGTGATGGGTGGCATTCGGGTCAAGTCAAGCACAAACATGACTGTACCAGGTCGGGTTGCAGGCCTACTTCAAAGTGTTGAGGGAAGTGAAGAAAAATAAGGGAAAAGAAATGAGGATGAGAGAGTTGAGAGGGGTAGAGTTCTAGTGTTAAGGCTTTAGGGCCTCTCGTTGGGTTTTGGGCGAGGAGGTTAGGGTGAAAGAGAGTAGAAAAGAAACTGAAAAACAAAGGGACAGAAGATTAGCCAAACAGCACTTCATTGTTGTGTTGTAGATGTTAATAAGATAAACATAACCAAAAAAACAAAAAAGAGAGCTCCAAAGGAAGCGATTGGCCCAAACTTAAACTACAAACCATCTCTCAAATTTCTCATTCCATTTTAACAAAGATTTTTCAAAACAAAATTGAAGGTCGATTGATACCCGAGAAAGAGAGTGATACCAACTCATGACAGAAAAAAATAATTAAGAAAATGGCATTGAGAGCGGATTCTATTAACCTAAATTATACTTTACAAACGTTTTACCTAAATAAACGTCTTACCATATAAAGATAAAAAAATTAAATATTTATATTTATATGTAATTATTAATCAAAATCAGTGAAAAGATGAACCGAAAGTGTAAACATCCATCCTATTATTATTGTTTTTTTTGTTTTTTTGTTTTAAGAAAACGGCATATTGCCATATCCCCAATTCGGTGAACGTTCCCAATTTGCCATTTTTTTCCCTTAAAGCGACACCCTATTTCTGAAGAACACGGGACATCATCGTCAACAGCAATAGCGCAACACATTCCCAACCCATTTTCTCTCCAACCAAACACTCCATCATCCACCCCCTCTTCCCACACGAACCCAGAAACATTTTGAACCCTAACCCACAAATATCCTCCCTGTAATAAGAAATTTAGGGCCAATGTCTCAGCTCAAGACCACAATTTCCCGCCTTGATGATCTCCCCTCTACCCCCGGAAAGTTCAAACCGGACAAACACACACCGTACGTTCAGCGCCTGCGGTTGCACTCCAAAATTACCTTCTGGTCCTTCTTTGTGGCCTTCATCCTCCTGTTCTTCTTCCTCACCCATCCTTCGGCGGCCCCACCCTCGTCCTCGCGCCGAGCCCTCGGGTCCGACACCTGGGGCGGCCGCGAATGGGAACGTCGGGTCAGCCGCTCGGCTCGCAAGCGCTCCGACTCCGGCCTCACCGTCCTAGTCACCGGCGCAGCCGGCTTCGTCGGGACTCACGTCTCTGTCGCGCTCAAGCGCCGCGGCGACGGCGTGCTGGGCATTGACAGTTTCAACCATTACTACGATCCCAGCCTTAAGCGCGCCCGCGAGAAGCTCTTGGAGCGTGCCGGGGTATTCGTTGTCGAGGGCGACATCAACGACGCGTCGCTTCTTCAAAAACTCTTCGACGTCGTGGCGTTCACCCACGTGATGCACCTTGCCGCGCAGGCTGGCGTGCGCTACGCGATGCAAAACCCGGGCTCCTATGTGAACAGCAACATTGCCGGGCTGGTCAACCTTCTGGAAGTATGTAAGTCAGCGAATCCGCAGCCTTCGATCGTGTGGGCATCTTCGAGTTCGGTCTACGGATTGAATTCCAAGGTACCGTTCTCGGAAAAGGACAGGACCGACCAACCGGCGAGCCTTTACGCAGCGACAAAGAAGGCTGGTGAGGAAATTGCACACACTTATAACCATATATACGGGCTTTCTATTACAGGGTTAAGATTTTTCACGGTGTACGGGCCTTGGGGTCGGCCGGACATGGCGTATTTCTTCTTTACAAAGGATATTCTAAAGGGTAAGCCAATTACGATATTCGAGGCTTCTGATCATGGGACGGTGGCCAGGGATTTCACCTACATTGATGACATTGTGAAGGGGTGCTTGGCGGCCTTGGACACGGCGAAGAAGAGCACTGGAAGTGGTGGGAAGAAGAAGGGTCCGGCGCAGTTGAGGGTTTTTAATCTGGGGAATACAGCACCGATCCCCGTGACCGAGCTTGTGAGTATATTGGAGAAGCTATTGAAGGTAAAGGCTAAGAGGCAGGTGTTGCCGATGCCCAGAAATGGGGATGTGAAGTTTACCCATGCGAATATAAGTTTGGCACACAGGGAGCTCGGATATAGGCCTACAATTGATTTAGAGACGGGGCTAAAGAAGTTCGTGCGGTGGTACCTTAATTATTATTCCGGGGGAAAGAAGAAGAGTGCCTGGTGAAATGTTTGAATCTGTGCTGCCCCTACAAGTCATTGTACTTTCTCTACTTCACATGAATTACCTGCCTTTCGCTCTCATTTTCCGCCTTTATTATAATCTCGATACTGTCATAAAATGGATTTAACGTCCCGTGATTGGCCATTGATATGCATTTTCCTTAAGGGGTGGCTGGTTTGTATCAAGAGAAGAGTTGAAGAAAATTTTATTTCTGTTTACCACATTTTGCTGCTTTATTTAGGGTGTTAGTTTTTAGTTAAGGGCTTGTACAGTCCATGACCGGTGGTAGATGACAAAGATATCCGATTTGTGGACTTCATTTCATCATCTCGATTGCAATTGAAATAAATAAATAAAAACATTTGTTGCAATGGGAATTTTTACTCCTATATCCCTTAAGAGATGTGTGATATCTATGTTTATGTTCCCGCTATTTTGGTATGGATTGACTGCACGATGTGTTTATAGTTCACTTTCTGTTTCTGAACCTTGGAATTCACTGGTGCAATGGTGCTTCTCCTTACACTCTTCATCCTCTTGATGCATAGTTTTTATTTTCTTTTTTCTATTTTCTTTTTTTGTAATATGCTATAGTTGCTGGGAGTGGATGTGCTCTTTGATCAGTGTTGTTACATGAACATTCCACTCAGGCATTAATCACTTGGCCAGTCTGTAGGCTATAGCATCCAATGTGTTGGATGCATGGTATTGTGAATTGTACACTTTTATGCCTTTGGACTGTAAGGAAATTAAGAACAGAAGAGAAACTTTTATTTTAGACATAAATTAGGATCTTTATTGTCACCTTCTTGGAATTGCTTCTTCAGGTGACAGGGTAGGCAGTCCGTGTGCAGTTTGGTGGCTCTACTGACCTAATCGGTTCCCACCATTTTGATTGGTTCCTGGAGTTAACATTCTATATGTTAGTTTATTCTTTGAACTTTTTTGTGTTGGTTTTAGTCTCTCACGTGCTACTTGATTGAATAGAACTCCTTGCTCATCTCTGATCAGAACGTCAACACATGGGACAAGAAGCCAAAGTCACAGGGTGTAGATATCCTTGCATTCCTTTGATGGTATATTTGTATCTTTGCTCAGAAGATGTTGACATCTTTGCAGGGATTGCCTGTAGAAGCAGGAGATCTAATAACTTGGAAGCTTGAAAAATTGTATGACAGGGCTAAAGCTTTCATTTTTGGGACCAATTAGTGGGTTGAATACAATCGTGCTGTTAGTAGTTTAAGAGGTAGTTCAATACCTTGCTGGTAGAAGGGGATCGAGCCATTCGTTGGCTTGTTCTTTTCTTTGGGTTGGTTTTTCTCATCCTTGTTTGCCATTTTCTCATTGTTGTTGGCTTGTCTGAGGTACTCTAGCCAGTGGAGTTTTTTTCATTCTTTCTTTGTTTTTTTTTTTTTTGCACATTTGGATTCTTGCATTTTATAGCTATGAGAAAATTGTCCAAGTTCAAAGAAAGATGAAGAAATTACAGTGTTTTCAAACCAGGTCTGACAGATGCTGGGGAATGCCTGCTCATGAAGCCATGCACGGATTCTTGCAGCAATGTCTCCAAAATGTTGGACTACATACTGTTTTTGCAATGCTCAAATGGAACAGTGCTAACCAGCTTACTGTCACTGGTATGCAAATTGGATTGTTTGGAGGATTTGGAATTTCCTTCCCTCTGAGTGGGATGCTGCGCTTATAGATCTTGCTCCTGAATTCTGAAACCGAGCCATATCTAACAAGAAAGAGTATTTATTCTAGAGGGTACGTTTGAAAAATTGCTGGCAATATCTGCACAATCATTTGGTTGGGTTAGGCTCGTTTGGAGACTCAGACGAGAGACAAAATTCTCAAAACTTTTCATATATTCATTCTCAAACATTATTCAAATAAAAAATAATTTTAAATTTTAAATTTCAACCTTTCATATCATCATTAAAATTATTACAAATTTCAAAACAAACAAAAATCAATAAATTTTTACAAACTTCAAAACAAAAATTATATTCAAACAATTTCTTGATTTTATAAATATTTATATTCAATTTTTTCTCTATTCTTTTTTAAAACACAATAAAATATTTTAATTCCAATTATTTTACTATTATTCACATGATTTTGAAATACTTTAGTGTCCAAAGGAGCCTTAGGCCTTGTTTGAGTATTGGAGTATTTTCAAATATTTTTAGATATTTTCAAATCTTTATTTTCAAATCTTTATTTTCAAATATCAGTCAAATACAAAACACTTTTTAATTTCAAATATTTAATAATTTTATTTAATCATTACAATCTTTCTAAACTTTCAAATAAAATATAAAAAAGAATTCAATTTTTTCAAATATCAAAACAAAAATAATATTATAAATTGTATTCAAATAATTATTTAATTTTATAATATTTTTATTTAATTTTTTCTTATTTTTCAAAACTTAATAAAATATCTTAACTTAAATTATTTTATTACTATTTATAAATTATTTTATTACTATTCTTAAATAACCATTTTAAATTATTATAAATTATTTTTTCTTATTTTAACGCATCTCTGTCCGCGTGGGAATGTTGACCAATGAAACGGTCGTCGAACCTCTGAATCAAACCCAGCTCCACCCACTTTCCGCGAATTTTCTCTGTACTTTCGTGGATTTTAATGTGGTAAAGGTTAATAGCTCGCAGAATGGGGAGGAACGAAAGAGATCATTTGTTAAGAATGGCCGGAAAACGAAAAACAGAGGGGGTGAAAGCCTTTCTAGAGAATGGAAGCATGCTATTGGAGAAGCTGGTTGCCGCTTGTAATGGTAGGCCTATTCCCATCCGTATCTTCTCTTACCAAGAGCTCGTGTCTGCAACCAACAACTTTGATCCAGGGCTTGTTCTACGCGTTGACGCGTACAACATATGGTACAAGGGTTCTCTTGAAGGGCGAACCATTTCCATTAAGAAAGATGGAAGAAATCCATGTCCGATCGAGAGTATCTTCACCGACATCGCTATTTCTGCAAAGATTAGGCCTCACAAGCATGCTGTGAAGCTAATAGGATGCTGTCTCGAGACTCCATTGCCCATTTTAGTGTATGAATCTATCACGAATGGGACTCTTGCTGCTCGAATTTATGCCTCCGATGATGATGGAGTTCCCCAACAAAGACGGCCTATGGCGTGGCAGAGGAGATTAAAGATTGCGAGGGACATATCTCATGCGATTTCGTATCTCCATACTGCCTTCTCCAGACCCATAATCCATAGGCAAATATCCGTGTTTTCTATCGTCTTTGACCAACATGATGTTCCCAAATTGTCAAACTTTTTTGATTGCATAACAATTCCCGAGGGTGAAACCTGCGTCCGAGTTTCGTTTTCTGGGTATGGCCGAGGTTATCAATGCCCGAATTATGTTCAAACGTCCTACGTAACAGAAAAGACTGATGTCTACAGTTTTGGTGTACTTCTTTTAGTTCTTTTAACAGGACGACGTGCTCTTCACATGGTAGAGTCCGTAAGAAACCGAAGAATAAACGAGATCGTGGATGCTGCAATCTTGGCAGAGGGGGAAGTAGCAGGTATGGAGCAGCAATTGCAAGCAGTGTTGCAGTTGGCTCTCGCATGCGTAGACTTGGAACCAGAGATCAGGCCAACCATGGTTGATGTTGCAAAAGAACTGCGGCGGATTGATAGGTTGTACTGAATTTCCCCTCTTATATCTAAATTCTCTTGTAAACATCAATTCCATAAGAGGTATTTTATGGCTCTACTTAATCACTTGTATAAAATCACTAATTATCCCGAAAGTTTAAGTTGATTGAAAGAGATAGATTTTATTATTTATTTTACATCTTAACACTCCCCTCACGTATGAGTCAGACTTCTCCTCAATAGGTGGCCCAACACATAGAATATTTAATTAAATGTGATAGAGTGTAAAGTCAGAATTTGAACTCAGGACCTCTACTCTGATACCATGTAAAATCACCAACTGTCCCAAAAAATCTAAGTTGATGAAAATATGTAGATTTTATTATTTATTTTATATCATAACAACTTGCAATGAATGATGATTATTCCCAAAGTAGATGATGGAGAATGACACTGCAGGGTGAAACCCCCCTCTTGTCGAAGCTTTTGCAATTGAGTTGGCTGGCAACAGCAATGTCTGCAAATTCTGAAACTTTAGAGGAGCATGAACATTCGTGTGAGTAGTTGAGCTGCATGATTCCGTCTTAAAGAATAGCCATTCTTGTTGAACTGTGCAGGACCCAAAAGTATCAGTAGATCCCGAAAATCAATGTGCCACGCCTCTAGCCGGAGGGAAATCCGATTCACTCAAAATCCCCACTGGATTAACTGTGCCTCCCAACACTAAATAGTATAAACAGCCTGGGGTGAGAATGGCGAGCATATTGGACCTTAGGGAATGGGCTTGGGAGGTGAAAAAGAATCCTGTTATTCGTTTTGCAGAAAATATATTTGCAATTGTCCCCAGATGCCAATCGTCTAGACTCTAGCATCCCTCCATAAATTTAAACAGCACTTCATACCTTACACAAAATCACTGCCCCATGCAAGAAACAGAACTTGCGACAATTCAGTCTCAAATAATTGAAGTAGAGACGGTACTTTGCATCAGGTTAAAATTACATGCCCTATGCAAGAAGAGAAGCATAGAGAATTTCGCACAAGACTTGTCAGTGAAATCCAGGGCATTGGACTTGCATCAGAATCAAGGCTAATGCAACTACACCTTCATCTATCTATAGGACCATACAACCTGTTTTAAGATCCATGCAATTGAACATATTATTTCAAGATTCAAATGCTAACGATATAATTATTTCAACTTCCTCAAAAGAAATCAGCTGCCTTCAGGCCCGGCTTCCTCTGGTTTTGGTACTCGCTGTTTACTGGATTGTAAAATGGAAAAATGCGTGCTTTCATGTATCGATGAATTCTGTAATACTTGGAAGTCGGGGTGGCGGGGACTTTGACTGCCTTGTATCATGTATTGATGATCCAACTGTTTAATTCTGTCATTATCTGATAAATGCTAGCCAAGAGAAGGTAAGTTAACTTCCCGGTTTCCCACATAACAAACTCATAAAATACAAACAAACCACCATCAGCCATCTACATGATTGTGAAGAGACGGCATCAGGATTTGAGTCCGGATCTGACCAAGTACTGCTGTCTTCGTTTTGCATGTAGTCTTCAAAACAGATATCAGTCTCCTCAACAGTCTCATCCTCGGAATCATTTACAACATTATTCTTCGAGTATGGGTTGTATGTCACTCCAATCTCTTTAGTGATTGTGAGGAAACCACTTCATCACCAGAGTCCAGCTCCCACCAAGCGCTGTTATCCTCCTCTTGTATGTTATTATCGTCAACCCTCCCACGAACAATTCCTTCAAAAGCCTTATCCTCGATATCCTCAACATCATCCTCAAAATCATATACCTTTTTCTCCACTTCAGGGTTGTATGTCCACTCTAATCTCTTCAAAACATCACGGTCCTTCCATTTCCCAAGGACCGATCCTGCCTCTTTCTTAGCCTTTCCCATCAAAACTTCCATCCATGAAAACCCCACATCTGCAACCCTTTTCAAAGCTCCATCGTTCGTATCCCCAACAACAACCGTCCTCAGACATCTCAGTTTTGCTTCCTTCAAAATATCCACGAAATCTAAATCATCTGATACAAGCAACATACACTCAACTCTCCTTCTGTCCATCATATCCACCATATGATTTTTTAAGGTAGCATCCGCCTCTTGTGGAATATCCGGCACCGTTCGAACCCAAAACCCTGCCCGCTTCAACTCATCGGCCAAACTATACCCTACATTGGGGTTCAAAATGCCCCTTGAAGCATTCTTATACTTCTCCATTTTCATGGAATACTTAGCCACCAACTTCACTCTCCTCGCCCCCCTCGCTGACTCTATCTGATTCAGCCTCTTTATATGCTCCGGCTCATGTATTTGCTTGAAATGATTCACAAGCTTCTCATTCGTGTAAAATTTTCTCCCACAAACTCGACAGAGATGCGGCTCAACTGCCTTAGTCAGCCCCCTATTCTTCAACGGGTTCGACTTCTTCCTCCTCTCTTTCCTATGCTCCCTAACAACTTGCGGGACATAGGCAAACGCGTGGCGATTTGCATACGCCACCATGTATCTAACAACCCCAAAAGAAGACGCCGCCGCCTTTAGCTTGGCAGCGGCTTCATATGGTGGGAACGAGTTCGGTGGTTTATTGTCCAGATCCCAGAAGATTGCCACATTGTTTTGGGCAGTTTTTGGTCTTGAAAAGCCCGATGATTCCGAATGAGTAGAGCAGTCCGAGTGAAAAAATACACTCAATGAAAAAAAGGGATTTAGGGTTTGCAATCCTTTGGATTGTATCGTGCAGAAGAAGCTTCGAACTTTGAGAAACACAACCATAGGTAGACGGCTGTCTTTATTTTAATGTTGAATTACAAAAAAGAAAAGCGAAAGGAACAATAATTGGGAAAACAGGGATGATTGAGATTGACTAACCTTCTGAGATTGAGCGTAGTGAGTGGGCGGTGGTGTGGTTTCAAGGTGGGTTCCAACGGAGGTTCGGAGAATCGGAGTGGACAGCGGCTGCCAATGCCGGTTTGGATATCCATGAGAGGGGTTTGGAGAACTGGACTCAGAGTTCGGCCCAACTTTTTTGAGAAATCCTTCAAACCGGTTCGGCTGTTTTTATTCTATCAACACTCAACGCCCTTCAATAATAGCCCACCACGTAAGTTTTTTATTTTACATACTGTGCTTTTATCCACACCTGACTAATAGGGGTGTAACCGATCCGGTCCGGTCCGGTTTTAGACAAAATTTAGGACCGAACCGGTATGTACCGGTTTTGTATTTTTCAAAACCGATTACGCCCCGATTACCCACCTAAACCGGTACCTCCGGTTTTACCAGTTTCCGGTCCGGTCCGGTCCGGTTTTCTCGTTTTTTTTAAATGTAAAAAATATATAATAAAGTATTAATTCTTATTATAAAATGTTATTAATAATTTAATATATATATTATGCTTAAAGCATATGATCAATTAAATTTTCATTTTTAAGATTAAACTTTTATTTTATAAATTATAACAACATTATCTTATATATAATTATATTAATAACATATGATCAAATAAATTACAAATATTCATATTTAAGATAAACATTTTATGTTATTATTTATAAATTATAATATGAAATTTTTTCATATATAATATATAATTATATATATTATATATAAAAATTTAACATATAATTATATATTATATATATAAATATTTTGTATAATATATAAAATTAATTTTTATATTTTTTTTTCCAACCGGTCCGGTTCGGTCCGGTCCGGTCCCGGAAACTAAGAAACCGGAACCGGACCGGAACCGGCCGGTTTTCATAAAATAGGAACCGGTTCCGGACCGGACCGGTTCAAAACCGGACCAACCGGTCCGGTTCGGTCCGGTCCGGACCGGTTTTCCGGTTTTCCGGTTTAAATTTACACCCCTACTGACCAACAACTCATCACAGCCCTCTCTCATGTGCCCTCATTCCTCTTCAACGAAAGTGCAAAAAACATAGAGTCGACCGACCTTGCCACCGAGCCGCGACGGGGCTCGACCGGTTTGAAGGAGTTTAAGGATATTGCAATACCGATTGGAAGGGTTCAAAAGTTATACGCGTCTATGGAATTTCGATCATGAGCAGTGCTACTACGTCACCTAAGTAGCACCGCCTGATTAAATTGCTAGTTATTTTTTAATTTTTTTTTTATTTTTTTCACATTTTTTAATATATTTAAATATTTTTAAAAAATAAAAAATATATCAATACACTTAAAATCACTTCTTTAATCACTAACAATAGGTTGAGTTTGGATGTTGAAGTGAATTGAGTTGAGTTGAAATTGATGCAAATAGATGATGGGTTTGTGATAAGTGGAAGAGGAAAGAGGAAAAAATGCAAGGGAATGGCTCGTGGGTGAAATCTATGTCTTGCGAATGATCTATTCTATTCTATGTGGTTGAGAGTATTGAAATTATTGTGTTATTTATGACGTGACAGCAGTTGATAGGAGGGCTACTCTACTTCATATAACAACCCGACTGCTTAGAAGTGGTTCTAAACTTTTTTTTTCCTTCTGTTCTTGAGTGTTTTGAAAATCAAAACCTTTGGCTCCGTGACTAGGATTCATTTGCAATTATTTGTATGTCCATATATATAATTTTAAATTGGGAAAAAATTTAG
Source organism: Juglans regia (assembly GCF_001411555.2). Lineage (NCBI taxonomy): Eukaryota > Viridiplantae > Streptophyta > Magnoliopsida > Fagales > Juglandaceae > Juglans > Juglans regia. The sequence goes on along the minus strand of NC_049902.1, from coordinate 32,433,927 downwards.
TTATCATCTTCTTCTCAATATTTATTGATGTGATCTTAAATAATAGGTCCATAAATGAAACATCATCAATAATTTAATACAATACCATAAAATAATGATAAGATAATGGAAAAATGAATGATGATCTTTTTTTTTTTAAATGGAATAATATTACTCCTTTAAAATGTTACGTAACGGTCTTAGAATTATATAAATAAGTTGTCATATATTTAAAATTCCGTATTCACATGCTTGATATCCATTTACCTTCATTGCTACTCTAAAACTCAGGAAGTTAAATTCATAGAAGTGAGATGGTGGCGGTTGAGATTGTCTCCAAGATTGTCAAAGCTAAACAATAGTCTACATAAGAGTCTCATTAATTCTCTATAAATTTTCCTAGATTTTAGCTAAAATACACAATTTTTAAAATTTTATCCTAAATTTTATTAATCTTTCAAAAAACCTCACACATCTCATTCCCTATACTTTTTATATTCTATTAAAATAATATTTATTTATTCTTATTTATTATTTTTTTCTCTCACTCCCATATATAATATTAACTACTCACTCTTTTGTCTTTTTTCTTATATTGAGCAATATCACATTGTACTTAAATTTTAAACACAAAACTAATTTTTTATCCCTATATAAGAATAGTTTTGAAATTATTACGATTTTACAAATAATAAATATTTACATTTTTCAATGGTATCTTATTTGTAATAGATAAATAAAAAGTAAGATTATCGTTTTGCTACCAAATCTAATAGTGATCGAAATGATCTAAGCTTTAGACACACCCGAAAGAAAAAAAATAGATAAATTACACATTTCATATACTGTGGATTCATTTTCAATAACTAAAATAGTTAATGAAAAAAGAGCTAAAATACATCCATAATAATTTTTCAATTCTACATACAAGTACTACTATTGTCCATTCACACGAGTCCCAAAATACAAATTTAATGTGCGAACAATAAAACTATATTTTAATTACAACTACTAAAAATGCATATACACCGAGCCCAAATATGTAGTACATGTCGCTATAAAATTGTTCAGAATTTTTCAAAATAAATTGTCAAACAAATAACCACGACATTGAAATTGCTATAATGAAACTGGTTTTCTCCAGTTTTCTTTTACGCCTCTCTAAATCAATTTCTAGTCGAGGTCGAGTGGTTTGGATGTTCATTAATGCCTATATCTTATGAAGTTCAATTTTTAATCAGTTAATTGTCCTTTGGCCATATGCTAATATTTCTTAATCATACCGACAGAAAAACCCACAAGTTTGTCTAGTCTACACAATTGACCAGTACTGAAATCTGTAAGCAAAACATTACCAACACAAATTAGCAAATAAGACCACCAACAAATGAAAAGTACCTCAAAGTTTTGGCAACTGAAAAATCGACGCCCCTCATTATCCTCAATATAAGCAATTCGTCGAGATACTTTAATACCATAATAACATATTGGGTATTCATGTTGAAGATAGTTTGCTAAGCGTGAGATATTGCTAGTGCTACTACTCGACTCAGGCATTGGGTTGTGTTATCTTTTATTTTGCTTCAAGTTTGTACACAAACAGTGAACATAGTTCTTATTTTGAGTACAAACTAAAAGCGTGAGATTTTTACTACAATTCACAAAACCTTGATTGGGCAGCAATGTTCTCAATGGCTGTAACAATCGACTGTCAATATTCATTGGCCATCCGAGCTACCTTGCCATGGATTTTTTGCCCATTTTCGTTGTCAACACTCAACTTTGTCTTGCAAAGCCCCCAAACTTTTTTATCATCACAAGAATACACAACCAAAATATACCAAACAAGAAAAGCATCCAAGGAAAATATATATTTCCTATCACAAATGAGAATGATATCATAGCACAACAAGTATCTCTAAAAAGTAGTAAATAATCCAACAATGTATAAAAGGATAGTATCACAACAAAACTGCAAGAAAGGATGTAGTTTTGAAAAAGATGAAATGATGTTTAATATAGATATCTCATATCAAAACTAGTGAAAAAAGAAACTGATCCTTCCTAAAAAATTGAATATCACAAGTCAATCACAGCTGAACAAAAAGCTCATCAAAGTAATCTCTATTTCAGAATCTGAATAGCATGCATGTAGTGTAGTAGAATACCTAAATCACAAAATTTGTGCCTCAAGACCTGTTAATGAGAAATCAAAAGGATAATGCCTATATTAGTTACAAACACCATTTTATGAAATGACATTAAGAACAACATGCATGTATATATTTCAGAGCCAAGTTTTACAAAATTGAACAACAACTTTAACAATGAACAACAACTTGCAGCACAACCAACCAAACACTATTAAGAAATCACAAAACCAAACTCTCAAACAAGATATAAGGCACAAGTCAAAGCAGAAAACATATTCCATATGAACCAACAAGGATCAGCCCTTCATGTATACTCAACCAAATAAGCCTAGAAAGCACAAGATAACACAAAACAAAATAACAAAATTGCTTCTATTTACATATCAATGAGACTCAGATCTTTTATTTTCAAGCATAACAAAGGGCACAAGATAGGATGGTTGCAAATCTCCGTTACCTTTGTGAAAGGTTCACAATTAAGATGGTCATCTGAGTTACCCTGTCATATCGATCAATGAGCATTCATTAGAGATGCTGATATTATACTCGGGTACACCCCAACAATCCGACCATCATCATAGCCCCTACACTTATATATACAGTTCAAACGATAGCCCCAATCGAATGCCAACCACAGAATCTGAAATTACACAAAGCCCCAATTATAAACATGGTAATGGTAAATCATAGCCTCAATGTTATAGAAAAGACTTTGGCGAAATTCATAGCTATAGTAACATGTAAATCAAATACCTAAATGTAAATAACAGGGAATAATCGAATCATCTACCTAAATAGAAACATGTACAAGTCCTCAATGTTGGAGAAATGAGAAGTTCCAAATTCACAACTATAGTAACATGTAAATTAGAGACCAAAACATAATAAATCATAAGAAATAATTGAATTAGAGACCCAAATGAAAACATGTACATTGTCTAATATAGCATAAATGACAAGTTTATGCATGAGAGCTATTGTAACATGTAATTAGAGACCCAAATGTAAGAAAATGTAAATCACATCCTGCAAAATCACATTTATAATAACAAAATCACAGACCCAAATGTAAAACCCTAAACAGATAGAAGCAAAGACCAACAATCTGAGTGATTTGTAAACCAGGGCCCCAATTTTGCAAAATAAAGAGGTTCAAAATTCACAGCTACTTCTCCATAATCAAAGATCCAAATTAAATCACATGGAATAATCACAACAAAATTTGAGTAGATCACAAGCCAAGACAAGCTCTAATCAGAAATACCCATTCGAGTAAATCACATAGTAATATGGGTGAATATAGATGGATGTAAATCACAAGGAATCTGAAAACAATGAAACAATATAGGTGAACACATGAAAATGAATCGGCATAAAACATTCTGATGTGAGAGAGAAAGAGAGAGAGAGTGTGTGTGTGTGGGGGGGGGGGAGGTGTGTGCATGTCGAAGCTGTAAAGTTTTATCGGAGATGACGATTGAATGGGCCGCCGGATGGGGATACGAATGACTGTTGGTAACAAATAAGACACAAAGAAGAGAGAAGTTGAACGAGATGAGGAACCGAAAGGGAGGATTGGAAATGTATAGTAGCTCATGAGATAGAATACTCCAAGTTATTATTAGCATGTCCCAATCTTACCTGATTTCACAGATAAATAGTTTATATGAAAAACCACTTAAACTGTAATATAAATAAATAAGTTATAGACATTAAAAATTAAATTGTTACTTAGCATTTCTAATTTTAACAAGTTACTAATCATGTCACGAAAGTTTTAATTTAGAGAGAAGATAAAGTTTACGAAGATGTATGGAATTTAATAGGATAGAAAAAGGAACCTCTTTTTTTAAATATAAATAATATTTTATTTTTATTGTTTCGTTTGGTTATTAAACTCATTTTAATTCATTTTAACTCATTATTATAATTTTTTTAAGAATAATGTTAAAGATCAACTTACTGTCCATTGCACTCTCCACACACCTTACATAGTTTTTTTTGTTTTTTTTTCAACCCAGCACGTTAGGTGTGCTGGGGCTTCTACCAATAGTAGACTGTGAAGAAGATTTTTTCTTTTTTTAAAATTCAATACAAAATATAATAAATAATTTATTTTTTTAAATTTTAAAATAATAATAATATAAAAAATTAATATTTTATTAAATCAATTCAATTTAATTCAATTCAAATTCCAAACGTAGTCATAATACAAACAAACAAATAAGAAAGAAATGCCACTCGAAAGTGCGCCTGTATGGTGCATCAATGGTAAAAGAAAATCGTGCGGACAGTATAACGCAGGCGACCAGTTGAAAGAGCATCGCCGTAGTTCAGCTTTATGATTACTGTAGGTAGATAGGGGGCCCAGCCACGTGGCTCTCTCTGTTCCGTCTTCTGATCTCGTCAATACCTCGAAATAATTTGCAAAAAAATAAAATTTTTCTCGAAATAATATTGACGAGTTCGCAGAGGACAGCGGGGAGTAACAGACAGAGAGAAAGAGAGCCAGTTTCAGTGATCGATCCATTCGAATATGGTTGTGTGATACGGGAGTGTTTGGTGCATAGCAATTAACGATTTAGCAATGAAAGGTGCTTTTTCGGTGCCCGGAGATTACATCCACTTCAAGTCTCTGGTCCCTCTTCATAAGATCCCCGTAAGTTCTTTCGCTCTATATTCTCATTTTTCCTTTTTCTTTTTATTTTTCCGTTTTCATCTGATTTCTGATCATGGGTCTCTTTCATTAGCTTCATTTTGTTTTTGGGCATATCTTCATTCCGCTAGTGTCTCCTTTTCGTTAGTCAATTATGGGTAGTGGATGAGCTTGGGTTTGTAGTTCTCTGACCCTTATATAAAACAAGCTTCAACTTACACGCCAATTGTGAGAATTCTGATGTGCGTATGTGGCTTATGTTTGTTTAAATATGGATTTAGCTTGTTCTTCTAGACTCGTTATTGGTATGCCTTTGCTTCATCTATAATTTTTTTGCTCTCTCTATCAATGGGATACAGATGAGAATGGATCCATATCTTACTCGTCATTGTATGGGTTTCTTTTCTACGTCCAAATTAGGAATTTTTTAATGGTTTTTACATCTTGGCTTCGCAATGTATCTGGGCGTGCATTTTGTGTTGTCTCATTCTTCTCTGCTAAGCATAGAGGTCCTTTATGAGTTACTTGATGCCTGTTTAAATATGTGTCTCTTTTCACACTATTCTTTCGATTCTGTGAATTTGGGTTGTAGCTATCATGATTTTGATTCCTTATCTCATTCCAGCAATGCTTATGCCTTTATTTTTAGACGTAATCCCATATATCCTTGGTTACATTTGGATTGTCGATTGTGCTTTTTACTGCCTGATGATGTCTCTGTCGGAAACCTTTTCTTTTTTATTTTTAATTCCTCACAGATTGGCATAAAGCAATGGCGATATTATGATTTTGGTCCAAAGGTGGTACCTCCTCTTATTTGTCTTCCTGGAACAGCAGGGACAGCAGATGTATATTACAAACAAATCATGTCATTGTCCATGAAGGTAGTAAGTTTGACCTTAGGGTCTTCATCATATCTATGACATTTTATACTCAATATACATTAAAAATCCATGTTCATTCTTTTTCTTTTCCCCCGTTCTTCTTTTCTCGTGATAAGTTTTACGCCATGGTTTCTCAGTAGTGTAGTTCTACCAGGAACCATTAAATTCTGGAAGTTAGTGTCTTAGAGCACAGAACAATTGATGCTGCCCGTTATTTTTGTTGCGCAATAGTGCCACTTGACGAGTTTGTTCATTGAAAGAATATCTGTAATGAAAGGAAACCATCACAAATTATCATTAACCTCCCTCCATTTCCCATAGTTTTAGTGTTTTTATGTGAAGAGAATTTTATAGCGCAGTTGCAAATGCGGAGATATGGAGTTCTTCAGCTTTAGCATGGTTATATCATTGGAATCTCCATTTTATTTGCTCATTTTATATGCATTTAAGTTATTAGTATAACTTTTTTTATTTTATTTTTTATTTGAAGAAATAGAGAACTATTTTTGTAGTTGGTCAGCATAAAATGAATTATGCTTAACCAGTTTTAAAAACTTTTATTAACCACTGTATAAACTGAATTTGCTTATCTGTGTACTAAGGCCAACAAACACAGGCAGGATATTATAAGTTAGTTGGTGTCAAAATGAAGTGCATTTGTGTAATTGCCAAATTATTTCACCTCATTTGGAACTTCAAGGTTAACGTGGCTCCTTCCTTGTGGTGTTCCTAGTCCTTTTCACACCATATAGAAAAGTTTTCGCAACTGGACACTGTTACAGCAAGAATGAATCAGTTATAATTATTTCTATTGATGCTCTTGTTGTACTTGGTAACTTTCTAAGTTCTGTTTCGTGTTTGTGACCAGGAAACCCTCTAAATTTTTTATATGATATATCATTTAAATTTTTAACTAAGATTGAATAATCAAATCCATTTCAAATGTGAAGGGTTACCGGGTGATTTCTGTTGATATTCCACGAGTTTGGAATCATCATGAGTGGATTCAAGCATTTGAGAAGTTCTTGGATGCTATTGATGTTCATCATGTAAGAGCTTCATTTCCTTTTCACATTTTTTCTACCATACTTGTGTTATCAGTAGAAGTTTTTGTCTATATCATTCTACTCTCATTGCAGTATTTGATGTTGTGGCACTTACCATGATGCCTGCACACTCACTAATTTTGGCATTCTGGATTGGCTAAGTGCTTCAGTAGCTATGCTGGGCTTCATACAGTTCTAAGCACAGAGCGGATTTGAACCAGTGTTGCATAAACTGTGGGTCACTTTGTACATGGAATGCCTCATAAGCCATCCTCCTATAATGTTCCCTCTTAACTTTGACATGATTTGTTTCACCAACTAGCGATTGGAGTTTATTACATCATGACTTTGATTAATTTGTCACTTAAACAAAAAACTGGGTCGAATCACTTGGATTTAATAAAATGCTTATATATATATATATATATATATTTTCATGCAATATGGTAACTGATGGCACTTAACCACTATCGTTGATTAACTGATGGCACTTAACCACTATCGTTGATATATCATCTTTAGATAAATCAACATAGAACTGCCTGTATATAATCATAGAGCTACAAATTGTGCGAGACAATCATTGGAGGAGAAGATACATGTGGGCTGAGAACAATTTTAAATAAGTTTCATGATCAATGTGTTTTCTTAGAGGCAGCATGGATGCATGATTGTATTGATATGTCATGAACTGAGATTCAAAAATTGTAAAATCAATGTACCTAACTTGCAAATTCAAGTCATATAAGTTCCTGACAACTTGAGTAATCGCTGAGTAGACTAATCAATCCATATCTAACAGATACATCTATATGGTACGTCCCTTGGGGGCTTCTTAGCACAACTCTTTGCTCAGCATCGTCCAAGACGAGTTCGGTCATTGATACTATCCAATTCTTTTCTGGATACACGCAGTTTCTCTACTGCAATGCCATGGGCGCCCATGTAAGTCATCATATTTTTCTTAGATTGAGGGCTGTAACTGCGTACGATCAGACTGCCTAATTTTTTATGTACTTTTTAAAAAATGAAACTAGAGTTGATGACTTGCTATTTAATTCACTGAAATACTATGCACATAAAAGTTTTTGATAAATATGTACCATCAAGATGCTAGGAAGAGACTGCTATCAAGAGACTGCTTACAACTCTAATTACATACGGTAGGCGTATGAGGAATATATTTTGGGGTTTTTGACATAAATAATTATGAAGAAATGGGAACAAGTTCTCTGTTGAACTAAAGTCTGTTTTTAGTTTCTGCTAAAACCTTCACAAGATTTGCAATATAGAATTAGTTCCAATTGGAAATGTTCCACCTTGCCAATGAAGTATCTCGATCTTCCCTTGGGTGCTTCCTTTAAGTTGTAGTCCATCTGGGACCGGGTGTTGGAAAAAATAGAGCAGAAACTGGTGAGTTGGAAGAGGATTTATTTGTCCAAAGGTGGTAGAGTTACGTTGATAAAAAGTACTCTATCCAACTTGTCTACTTACTTTTTATCTCTATTTCCAATACCATGCAAGGTGGCTTACCGGCTAGAGAAGTTGCAACGAGATTTCCTATGGGGGGGAATAGATGAAGAATTCAAGTTTCACTTGGTGAATTGGGATACGGTTTGTACCCCAATACATGAAGACAGGCTGCGAATTCAAAGTTTTCACTAAAGCTTTATTGGGTAAATGGTTATAGAGATTTTTTTTTTTTTTTTATGCCAGGGAACCTCTCCAAGACAGGGCCCTTCGAACCCACCTATGCAGAGTAAATCTCGGTCTCGTACACCACACTCTCGGAAGTTTCCCTACACAGAACTGGTTAAATCGCTGGCTTTTTAACAGGGGGTGTAGCCCCTAGAGATTGTTTGCACCCAAGGGGATTTGAACCTTGGACCTAGGGGGAGCAAACCCCCAAGCCCAAGGCCTTTACCACTTGAGGGAGCTTTGTGGAGAGTTATCATAGATCCAAAATATGGTGGATTGTGGGGACTGGGGAGGATGGTGCTCGAATGAGGTGAGCGGACCACATGGGGTGGGGATTTGGAAAAACATAAGAAAAGGTTGGACCAACTTTCATCAATATACACACTTTGCAGTTGGGATGGTTCCAGAATTAAATTCTGGAATGACCTTTGGTGTAGAGACCAAATTCTTAAGGAAGCCTATCCAACTTTATACGGCATTGTACGACGACAGGAGGCTGCAGTCATAGAACTCATAGATCTACCTAGTGGCTCTCCTCAATAGAATATCATTTTCATTAGAGCTGCACAAGACTGGGAAATTGACACACTTATAGATTTCTTCCATCTTGTGTATAATTAAAGAGTGAATGGAGGACCTGATACGATGATGTGGTCACCGTCCAAGAAGGGAAGTTTGATTGTACGGTCATACTAAGTCCCTAATGAAACATTCTACAAGAGTGTTCCCATGGAAGAACATTTGGAAGACTAAGGCCCCTCTAAAGCTTCTTTTTTTGTATGGACAACTTCATTAAGGAAGATTCTCACCTTAGATAATCTAAGGAAATGCCAACTCGTTATGTTGGATTGGTGTTATATGTGTAAGAAAGGTGGGGAGTCTGTGGATCACCTATAATTGCATTGTGATGTGACTATGAGTTTGTGGAATGATATATTTGCTATAGCGGGGCTCCTTTGGGTTATGCTAAGAAGGGTTGTTGAGTTTTTGGCCAGCTGGCAAGTCCTTCAGGGTAATTCTCAAATTGCAGCTATGTGGAAGATGATTACAATCTGTCTATGGTGGTGCATATGGATGGAGAGGAATGGTCGCAGTTTTGAGGATCGTGAACGGACAATGGACAAGCTTAGAACTTTTTTTTTCAAACTTTATTCCATTGGTTGATTGTAATAGACTTTAACGGCATGAACGTACATGATTTCCTTTGTATCTTTAAGACACCCATGCATAGGTGTTGCTCTTGTATATATCCCGTGTACTTGGCTTCGCCTTTTTTAATAAAATTTGTATTTACCGATAATAAAAAAATGATTTGCAATATAGTTAAAAGATCTGCTTTATATAATGGAATAGCAAAAACTGTGTATTTGCTAGAAGTTTGATTAATATTCTGGTTATATGAGATTATTGTGTTTAGAGCACCTGAGCTCACACAACCCACCTGAGTTTTGTAATGGTTCTGGGGGGTTACTGATTGCCCTGTTTTGGAGTCCCCATAGATTTACATGCTATGTGCAGGAAGGTTGGTTTTAAGTAGAAACTGTTAATTTTCTGAAAAATAAGGGACCATTATATAATTAATGTAAGATTTTTTTGAGCTCAAGCTCAAAAATTAGATGATATTTCATTCAGTGAGTTTAACAGTTAATAGAAAGTTTTACTTTTACTTAAAAAAAAAAACTGTGAACAGATTGTCGAGCAAGCTAGTTAATTCTTTTTTACCGTTTGAATTGAAATGATTCTTGGCCTTTTCTATATCTGACTTACAAATCACCCCTGGCTGCCTGCTACTACTATCCAAAACTTCTCTAGCAATGAGCATTGGATCCAAAATTTATCTATTAGCCACAAAAACATGTTTAAGTTTCAACCCAGTGGTCAATACTGTAGATGACAATTTTTAAACAGTTCTTGACTAATAGATGAAAAAACCTGACCAAAATTTGACAGTTGAACTCAAAATTATGCTTACGTTCAAATTTTAGTTCTCATATGGGTCTAGTGACTGCCCATTATCGACACCTCATCCTGTTAAATTTTAAAAATCCCCACCCCCCCGACTCCATAGGGTAGGTGAGTTGACACGTTTTAAAGGGTGAAAGGAGATGCAGATATGTTACTATTAGTATCTATATATGATGAAGCATAGCATCATCAGTTCAGGATCGCATGTTTTTTCTCCTCTTAATCCTCACATTCCCACTTTCCATTTCATCTGGAAAGAGCATGAGCTGAAGAGATTAAGTTGTGTCATTTTGTTTATCCACCCTCTCTCATAACTTATTCTTTGTGGTTACAGCAATGTTCTATGGTCACATCAGTTGACAACCAATAGTTCCATAATTGGGAGATTACTATTTCAATAACCGCTATTATATATTCTTTTGCTTTCTACGATCTCTATGTAAAGATGTGTATAATTGTCATTTTTGCCAGATTTGTTGTTTGCAGTGAGTTGCATGTTAGGTGCAATGTTTTTCCAATAAATTGACTTTCTGATTGGGGTATACCTTATGCAGTGTCAGTTGGACCCCTTCTTTTTTGCTGAAACGATACGTCTTAACAGGAATTCGTGATGGTCCCCATGAACCATTCATTGCTGATTCTGTGGACTTTGTTGTTTCTCAGGTAAAGTCTGTGAAGGTCTCCACCATGTTTTGGATTTAGCTGTGTATAAGATATCTTGAAGCATTCTGCCCTCAAGCACCCAATATTTCAGTTTTTCAGCACAGAACAATACTTTCTTTGTGAAATGATTGGTTGCAGTTATTCCCAACTCTATTTTTTCTCTTCAAATTCCGTTAGTTTCTCAACCATTCATGGATTGGCATGCAATTGTCCCAGGGTCTTCGTTATTTTCTTGCATATGGTATTTGGGGTCATGATCCCTCCCTGCTGCACCCACTCCTCGCCCACCTGCCTTTTCTCTCTCCATCTCTCTACCAACTTTTCTGACCCTAGTAATAGAAACTTCTTTGAGCTTCATAGGAAACACTTCATCGTACAAGATTTTGCAATTGGAATTCAAACATAATTAAACCTAAACTGAGATGCGTTCGCAAAAGTTAAATCAACATTTGCTATCAATTTGACAATTGTGCAGTCAATTCAATATTTTCAAAATTTAAGTACCATTGATATTTCCTAGAATATTTTCAAAAAACTTTGCGTTAAACTGATGATGTTCTCAACTGTATTTTCTGTGATCTTGAGAATTTCCTTTTTTTTTTTCAAATCATATATTCCAAACATTGAGGAGACGAATGCTTACCAAAATTGAGGAAGTGAACCTTTTTCATTTTCCTTTTTGTCCTGGCCCAGTCTTATTATTTTTTTTTTTCTAGGTAGGTACTTCTAATTTATCTGTTCAGAAAATGAGTCTTGTGCATGATCAAATTTCCATTTGCTTGCTCTGTTTTTTTTTTTTTTTTTTTAGTTTCATTCAAATATACATCCTGTAGAAAACTACTTGATTAATTCCTTTGGAACCCTAACATGTGACTGTCAATTCAGGTTGAAACACTCTCAAAGGACGACTTGGCCTCAAGGTTAACTTTGACAGTTGATACTGCTGCGGTTGGACCTCTTCTGCTTTCAGATTCTTTTATAACTATAATGGATGTAAGTTATCTGAACCTCTGTGGATGTGTGTACACATAATCTTGGTCTAGTATGACTCTAGTCCGAATTTGGGAAAGTCCCTGTAGTTTCAGCTTCCTCGTTTTCTAAAATTTTGTTGTGATTTTGGTTCAATTTTCATTCTTCCTTTTTCTTCTTTTTCTTCATCCTTTATTCCTCGCTGTGCGATGTGCTAGTTAACATTTGAAGTTCTCTGTCGCTTCTGAAATTCACCATAAACACTTAAGAATCTAACATTTAATGGTCATATGAAAAACTTTTTGATGGTCTGTGCACATAACTCCTTGGGAAACTTGCCTAGTGTAGTTCTCTGCCAAAATAATGATAATTAATAGATATTGAGAACATCATTTACAGTTCTTGTTCTCTTTATTGTTTCCCTGGTGAGAGTGAAGAAAAAAAAAAGGGCCTTTGATTCAAGTTGGGCATGTGCTACCTTTCAAAACTAGTCAAAATCTAATTAACTGATAATTGAAGTGGTATCTCACATGGGGAGAGGATACTTCAAATTAAATGTTTTGACCTGTATATACACTGAACTAAATGTTGCGGGTTTGGTCCTAACGATTTTGTGAAGATTCTAAGTTGAATTTTTTTATTAAGTTTTTTCATCATGGATTATTTAGGGGGAGGAAATCGACTACATATGTAACATAGGTTCAAAGAGAATCTCATGGCTATAAGCCAAGCTTTGTTGTTAAATGTGTTGAACTTGACAGACCAAAGGTCAGTAGATTACTATACCTGGATAAAGATATCACGGTTCAGTTAATAAAACTTATTGCAACTCTATCAACACACAATCCCATGTATCTCTGCTGGCTATATAATGCTTGTCACTAGTTAGTCATTTGCTTGATTTATTTCTGCCTTCCTGCATGGCTTTTCAAATGCTTGAAGTCATTGAATTCAGCAACATTAACTTCATAACTTTGTCTTGGCTATCTTTTCCTAGCTTAATACTGGAAGAAGGAAATTAACAAGTTTTCACTGATAATAATACCGGTTCTTTGTGACATGTTTAAATGCTCCCTCCTTGAAGACAAACGACTACTGTGCAATTCCACAACTACTCAAAGATGAACTGGGCGAGAGGTATCCTGGTGCAAGGCGAGCATATTTGAAAACTGGGGGAGATTTTCCATTTCTTTCTCGTCCAGATGAAGTTAACTTACATCTTCAGGTAGTCCTTATTTATATATCTGCTTATAATGTATTGGTTGACGGGCCTGTTCTTCAACATGTATCTTTGACGTGTCAGCTGCACCTGAGACGGGTTGGTGTAGAAGCTCGGGCTGATTTGGTCCAAGGCATCTCAAAGGGAGGTAGTGGTGGAAGTCATAGTGAAGAGAATGATGGAAGAGAAGATCCTAATGATCCACCCAAGGATGATGGGGAACCTTCTGAAGGTCGTTCCACAGATGGTCAGCTGCATCTAGCTCCAGAAAGTTCAGAATCCCATAGTTTAGATGAACGACTCAGCCATGCGATAGCCAGCCACTTGGTTAATGAAGATCTGGCGGTGCTTTTCTTACCTCATGTGCGGGAGATTTTCTTTCTATATTTACTTCCTCTTTATTTGGGGTCATTGTACATTACTCTGAACTATTACTGGAAAGTCAAACAAGAAGTGTAAAATGAAATGTTCGGACATTTTTTTGCTGTATAAGCTTATACCGGCAGTTCTTGTGTGTTCCTAGGATCTGTATTCTATTACATATTTGGCATTTGGGAGTGACTGTGTTCTAATTTAATCTGATTTTTTCACATGTCAGGATGATTTCTTGTATACGCTTTTCACTAAGATGGATGTACAGCCCCGTTTGGATAGTAAAATTGTCTCGTCTCATCTCATCATTATAACTTTTTCAAATCTCCACATATTACAATAAACAATTCAATTTTTTTAAAATTCCAAAACAATGATAATGTTAAAAAATAATATTTTATTTAATTTCCATTCCAACTTATCTCATCTTAAGTCATTATCCAAGTGGCACTATATAATCGTTTCTTTAGGCCACAATATTTTCATACGTTGTTTGTTTTGCGAACCCCAGGGAATAAAGGAGAGAGAATTGATTTTGTTCGATCGACTTTTTTGAGTTTGCATGGTTTCTGAATGCTCGTTAAGTACAAAGCAGAACTTCAAAGTATAAAGCACCGATCCTAAATTGTAGCAGCATACAAGGTTGTCTCTACTCTCCGAGATTGCGAGATGCATATCCCGACCCGCTACTTTTTAGCAATATGCATCCAAGCCTTCAATCGAGAACAGAACACCATCACAATCAAATACCCACTAGGTCTTAGAGTGGAGAGGTTGATTCAGAAATGAGTTGAGATGGGTTTAAATAATTTATGAATAGTAGAATAAAAGTTGAATTATTTATTATATTTGATGTGAAAATTTGAAAAAGTTATTTTGAGATTTGAAAAAATTGACAAAATTAGACTTTAATTTAACCAACACATGGCAGATTGCTTACTCGGCACACACATCTGCATCCTTCTCTCTACTTCCCTCCAAAATTCCCTAGCTAGATCAGTAGCCTACAAATACTCACTGTCAATTGTGTCCAACACAAGACAATTGAAATGCGTCTGAATTAGTTCAACGTCACCGCAGAAAAACATCAAACTTTAGGGTACACATGCATATATCGAGTCATCGACCTAAGCATCAAATTGCATTTTCTTCTCTTTCCTGAACCCAATATCGCCAACGGGATGGCAAACTGTTCACTTTCCCAGCCTATATATGATCTGCATATATTTTGTCTTCCAACATTTCTGCATGTATTAATTGGAGTATGTTTGATCTTTCATTGATGGTGTAAACCAACAGCACCTTTTACAAGATCCTCATAGCATGCCCATCACAAACTCTAGTACATATATTGAGATAGAACACCAAATCTAATCAAGTCACACTTGGTGTATTTCTAAGGTCCAACGTGCCCGGTTGTCAGCACTATTGTTTTCTCCTTGATTCTTCCATCAAATTATATCCTATGTGCCACGTATCTCAGAAGCAATAGGTCATTCCAGTGTTGAGGGTATGAAACAATATGGCCATTGAAAGTTACAACTCTATGGTTTTAGCTACAATGCAAGCCTACAGCTCCTACTAGTGAATAAAACTACCTCATAAAAATCATGAAGATTCCCAAGACATCTGCTTCGCATCTGAGTAAAAACGAAATGATGATCACATTGATGCTAGAAAACAAGCAGGCCAAGAAAAAGTTGCAGCTAACCCAAGATGATGCACTCAGTTTCAACTTTGCTGTCACTAAATCATCCTTAATTAGCACCCTGAAACATTGTATTAGGTTCTAGAAAGGGAAACTAATAGAAAAGAATAGTCATGCAAAGAAAATCAACAAACTTTAGTCTGATGGATAGATTTTTTTTTTAAGACAATAAATCCCAGAGACCATGCAAACACGTCTTTTGCCCGGTTAAATCCCAAACCTGCATAATGCATCCCCATCACACGGATCAGAAATAATCAGCTTTTCACCAATGGGATGTGACCCTTACAAATTGTTTGCACCAAAGGGTTCAAATCTTGGATCTAGAGGGAGCCTACCACTAAGACCAAGGCTTCTACCACTTGAAACAACCCCTCGGGGTTAGTCTGCTGGATAAATGATTCTGCCATAAATGTGGTTTGATAAGAAAGTATGGCAACTCATTTCTTTCCTTCATTGTTTTTTCCAACCCAAACCTTTAATCTATTATTCTAGCTGCACCATCTTCTATATACATGTTTCAAATATAGCCCTATTCCGTCCATAATTCATCTATACGTAATAAAAGGTTACTTTCAGCATCAAGAAGTAACTCATCAATCACCACTTGCTGCACAAAAGGCATGCCACACATAGCATTATGCCATTTCTAAAGAATTAAACTTTTTGCCACTCACCCCCACAAGATGTTTTATACAAGCTAACAGCAATATGAAGAATGCATGACCGAAAACAATAAATATGGTCTATTTCTCACAATCCTATAATATTTTAATCTCTCTAGCTTCACAACACAGACGAAAAGAGAAGGAACTGAACAAACAAATGGCTGTCTACGTAGTAGAAACTCGTCAATATAATGATACCCAACAAAGAAACAAG
Source organism: Juglans regia (assembly GCF_001411555.2). Classification (NCBI taxonomy): domain Eukaryota; kingdom Viridiplantae; phylum Streptophyta; class Magnoliopsida; order Fagales; family Juglandaceae; genus Juglans; species Juglans regia. The sequence continues at coordinate 32,417,733 of NC_049902.1, read as the reverse complement.
TGCCCAAATCAGGCAAATCTCATCATAAATACAATACTGATTTTTTCAAGGCACACAATAATCTCACACAAACAAAGCCAAACAAAATCCAGAACAAGAAACTAGTCAATTTCACATTCCGCTGAAGACAATAGTTCCCATACACATTATGAACAACAAGCAACGCACCCAAGATCTATTGAAACGAAACTAGTAGCATTACCAAAAATTAACAAAAAGAATCCAATACATCAAAACCCAAACGAACAACGAACATGAAAGAAATTAATTCCAGAAAACGTTTCCTTCTCACAAAACACCAAACCCGATTCTACAGCCATATCACTTGGCGACCATTCGAGCTATAAAATCCTCGTACCGGATCCTCCCGTCGGACCCGACCTCCACCTCCCGGATCCACTCGTCGAACTCGGAGGGCTCGAGCTTCTCGCCGATGCTGGTGAGGATGTGTCGGAGCTCGGAGACGGAAACGTAGCCGGTGGAGTCCTTGTCGAGGACCTTGAAAGCGTCGCGGAGCTGGCGATCGAAGGGCTCGGCCTTCATGTGCTTGGCCATGAGGTCGAGGAAGCGAGGAAAGTCGAAAGGCGCGGTGAGTTTCTCCTCGGCGACGATGGCTTTGAGTTGGGCCTGGGTCGGGTTTCCCCCAAGAGACCGCATTAGGATCCCAAGTTCGGAAGGGGCGATCCGGCCGTCACCGTCGGTGTCAAAGAGCGTGAAGGCCTCCTTCATGGACGACACTTGGTCATCGCTCAGATCCTTGCCCATTGTTTCCGGGTCGGGTTTCCTTCTCTTCACGTTCACGCTCCACAAGTGATTTCTGTACTCTCTCTCTCTCTCTCTCTCTCCCTCTGTCGCTTTCCGAGATGGAAAATGGTGTTCTGTTGTTTCTAGTTTCTCTGTTTATAATAAATGTAGAGGACGACATCGTTTTTACTTTTAATACGTGGGGATCATATCCCATATAATACTTTCTTGACACGTGGATATCCAAACTGCCACTTTTTCTTATGCGAGAATTTTATGCATTTTGAGTGGAGCTGGCATCAAATAATACCAATAAAAACAAATTGCTAATAATAATATTATTAAATAAGTTTTTAAAAGATATTTAAGTCAATATATTTTATTATTAATTTTCACTAGTAATTTCTTAGGAGCTTATTTTAGTTATAATCACGATCTTCCTTTATATGAGGTTTTTTTATCATAAATAATAAACATTATTAATGAAATTAAGATATCATCATCTCTTTAAAATAAAAAATAATATGCAACCGTTGAGGAACCACCTGTTACATATAATTACAACCAACCTTATAAGTAATTAGAGAAGAGTTTTACTACACAATCATCCAACCTCCGCACTCCAGTTGATGTGGTTTTTTTTTTTTTTTTTAAAGAAAACATATGTTTTGGTCCTTCTTCCAGAAGGTGCATTTCAATTTCCCCCTAGAAGAAGGCGCATTTCAATTCCCCCCGAGAGCATTCTTCTTCACTTTTCCTTAAGAAATCCTTTCCCCATGTTCTTTCATCGCCTCCACTCTCCTAGCTCGTGTCTTTTCGCCAGCCTCACTCTCTGCCTACCCCGTGTGGCTTCATCACTCCGAAACTGTGTGGTTCCATCACTCTGGCACTGTGTAACAAATATTCTCCTCTGGGTTCACCATCTCCGTACGGCTTCTCCAACTTCACCACTTCCGTACGACTTCAGTCCTTCGCTTGTATTGTATTGTAGCTGCCGAGAGCCATCGTATGTCGTCTTACAAGAGTAAGAAATTAAAGAAAAGGATTTTTATTTTTATTTTTTCGTTTCAACTCTCCATTTCTACCATTACTCATTTTGTGTGTTTATGCGTTTATGGATCTACGATTTGATATTTATTTGATCTGTGTTTTGTGGGGTTTTTGGGTTCTTAATGTTGTATGTATGCCACTCATTTTTTGGTCATTGATAACATCTTAAATGAGCCGATTTAATGTTTGTTTGATCTGTATTTTGTGGGGTTTTTGGATTGTTGATAACATCTAAAGATATTTGCCAGACACAATCGATGTTGCAAACAGCAGTCAGTAGACACCATCACGGTTTTTTATTTTCGGGTTGTTGATAACATCTTCTAGAATGTGTCCAAGTTTTGGCTATATTTTGGAGGTTATGACAGGGCATACAAAGTGGGCATTAGGCAGATTTTGGAGGTTATGTATTAGAAGTTGAAATAAATGTTCAACATAAAAATGACACAGATCAAGTTGAAAGGGAGAATGACTTTTATAAAGAAATTTGTATAACCACTTGATGAATTTTGAAGTTACCATAGATACAATCTTTAGAAATTTGTAAATAAATTTGTATATGAAGTGGAGAATAGTTCGACAGTTTTTAGTAGTGCTTTAATTAAGATTGTACCACTAATGAAAATATATAAGTTTGTTGTGGAAAAATATTTAGTACTAGATATGCACACTAAATTTATATATCCTGTTAGGATCCGCATGTTGTACTTTAATAAAAGAACTAAGCGGTGATGCTACGTAGGTAGTTCATTTCCAATGCCTTAGAAGGGTAAAGAAGCATAAGCAACAACGTATAATCCAATCAATCCATCCGACATTTAAAACTAACATGAAACATTTAGATTCAGAACCAACTAAAAACTATTACAAGAGATATAATTCAATATAGACACAACAATATACATACAACCCTATTTTCTATTATCCTTCTTCGAAGTTCGTCCTCTTGCTACTTCAGCGATTTCTCTCTCTCTATTAGTTTGTCTTTTTTTTTTTAGATTCATACTCACACAGCAATAATTTTTCTCAGATACTACTGATTGAGGTGAAGACTTTTCAGTAGTTAATTTTCTTATGAGCTATAAAGTGAGGGCCACATTGGATTCAAAGTGCTTTCTGCCTTTCTTGTGAACCATTTGTAATGGCAGGCTCTGAAAACCTGCTTTAAATAGATAAATCAAGTACCATAGATACATGTATGAAGTCCTAATAAATGGATGATGTGCCACTCCCACCTTAGTTGCATCAGAAACCAAATGGACTCTGATTATGGTTCCCTGTTCAAAAGCAATTGCTATGTACATCCCATTGGAACATAGGACAATAGCAGCCAGAGGTGCACGATGAGCATCTATTTGAAATTCAATTTGATTAAGAATATAAATGAAATGAACTAGATAGTGCATAAGGAAAAAATTTTGTTTCAAATTTAATAACAAGCAAATAAATGCACAAAAGCCAGAAAATCTGCTCCTTCATGAATATAATAAGATTAACTCAAATCATTATCCACAATTATCTTGTAAAATGGCAATGAGCCTGCATTTACCAAGATTGCATATCAATATAAACAATGAAAAACAAAACAAATTTAGAGTTATGTTCATGAAAGTGTAAAAATGTTTAATCGCAAGGCTAGATTTATATTAACTAAAAAATGTTTAATGGCAAAGATCAGAAACAAGAGTCCTGACTCTCAATAACCTAATAAATTCTAACTTTGAATACAATAATGTTACACAACATATATAGATCACCTCTGACATTGTTTTGTACCTATACATCACTTAAGTCTAACTAAATTAGATAAATGGAAAATTCTAAGAAAATACAACTAAGGTTAAGCGTCCTCGAGTAAGAAGCAAACAGAGCTAGAGTCCAAAAGTATGATGATAACATATTGGAAACAGGGTGAACCAAAGGGAATAACCACATAATATTATTATTGGAATCACTTTGGTTTCCAATTTGAAACGAATGATTGAATATATCCAAATAGACCATGAAAATATATTGATTAATTGTCACTAACTCTGAAAGTTAAGTGGAAACGAATAAATAATTCTAACACTCCCCTTCACATATGGGCAAAAAATCTTGCCTCATTGCTCACATTTTGAAGTTCTTAACCATAACAGAAGCTATTGAGCAGAGATAAGGCTCATCAACGATCACATGCTTCTTATCATGCAAATTACTATATTTATAAATACTTAGGTTTATATGAAATAGTCAATTTCTTATTCTACTAAAGCTTCTAATTTAAAAATCCCAGCAATGACCAACTCACCTCTAATTTAGGTCACATATTCAAGTTCCTCGTCTACTTCGAAGTTTCAAATGCCAACACAATTGAGATTAAGTACCCCCATACAAATTGCGTATTTAGGCAATATCAACGTGTCTTAATGTTTTTTATCAATGTGTCTTCTTACTCTACTATGTTTTTCATGCATCAAGAAGAATCAAAAGAGCAAAAGAACAAAAAAAAAATCTATCTGGAATTATACTCCTTAAAAAAAGGGCACTATAATATTGCTTCTGTACAAGCATGTATTGAAGAGATATTGACAAGGCATATAAATCCAAACAGGTGTTATAAATGTGAAGAAGTGTCTAAGATGCTAATTTATTAGGCAGAACCATTTCGAAAATCTGAGCACATCATTATTAGTGCTCCATATAAGGAGAATATCAATTCTCTGTGACAGCCATGATTTATGTTGTTTTAAAAATAACCCTAAGTTATCATGTCCACTATCGAGCACATTAGCTTCATACATCAAACCCCGCACCCCCCATAAAAATCTCTTTTAATAATTAACATCAATAAAAATTATCAGAATAATTATTGCCATGAAACATGAAAACAGAACATCAAAATAATAATCTCCAACACAATTCAGATTCTATCTAAGATCTTTTACCTTTCCTTATTCATGAGAACATCAAGTATTGAAGTTAAAAAAATTCAATTCTCGGAGAGCAGTTCCAGTTGTTATATTGAACAAACGAAGATGACGGGGTGATAAAGATAATTGTTGAAGTCAGAAACAACCAAAGTAACTAACAAGAAAGCAAGATAACAGGTACGGTATGACCTTTATAAGTAATATGGCCCAAGCACCTATTCACCAGCTCCAACAATCGCAAGAAGACTGGAGGTTAATAGTATATTTCGACAACAATGAAAGCTCCAATAGCTAGCAAAAGAAAATAGAATATCTGTAATGACTATAGAATTTCAATTAAGCTTCATGATATCCAAATTTCAAGTGTAGACATAATATTACTTAAAAGTGCTTATAAAGGAAAGGCAACAACAAATCATGTGGCAAAAAATGATAGTAGGGTTTTCAGTCGACTTTTGCTTTTGTGCATTGTACCATAGAAATGATACATGGCCCTTAATATTGGAATTCAGAGCTTCCCATAATTTGAAGAAAGGAAAGGGATCCTGATATAGACTTGCAGTTACCAGTAACTATGTTGAGGGACTTTCCTGAATTTAATGTGTAAACATTTGCGACTGAGAAGTGAGTCCCATTAAAACAAATTGGAAAAAAAAAAATACCTTTGACGAAGATTTCTTCTACTGAAGGGGGTGAGGGAGATAGGTCTTCAAATGTGGTGAATCGGTCCAACGGCTTGGGGCTGAATGCTGCGTCAAGTGAGATGATGAATTTTTCTAGGGTTCAATGAGGGCGTCCAGGTGAGAAAGAAAATGTGTGAGAGAGAAGAGTTCGAGGTTCGAGAGGGAGAAGAGGGAGAGTTGAGAAGTCTAAAGGAGAATGAGGGTGAGGGAGATGGGTCTTCAAATGTGGTGAATAGGTCTAGCGGCTCAAGGCTGAATGCTGTGTCGAGTGAGAGTAGGAATTTTTCTAGGGTTCGGAGAGGACTTTGTTATGAGAAAGAAAAGGCACGAGAGAGAAGAGTCTAAGGGAGGAGAGGGAGAAAAGGGAGAGTTGAGAGGTCTGAGGGAGAACGAGGGTGAGATGTCTGAAGGAAAAGAGGGAGAATAAACCATGACGTGGGGAAGAAGGGGGTTCGGCCACGTCAGGAGTGTGGCGTGCGGTTAGGGAACCGGAGGTTGAGTAGATTATTTGATTGGACAATGATAGTACGACTTTTAAATGTGCCACTCTATATTTTAATTCTTTTTAATGATTAAGAAAGTGATTATTAGTAAATTTGTATTTTTTTAATTTTTTCTTAATGGTTAAGGATATTTAAAAAATATTTTTAAAAAAGAAATTTCATTTGTACTAGTGTGCATATTTGAATAACATATTTGGTATGCAGCTTAGCATTGTCCAAGTAACTAGCAATAAGAGGGAAGAACAAGAAAACTGACTCCAAAACCAACAATATTGGGTTGATTTGCATTCTATTTTAGTTCAATGGATACAAGATAAGTGATGTGAAATGTAGTGAATTTATGCAGAGAAAGTAGCATATTGATGTTACTGCATACATAAGAAATTTTTCAGTCGTGAGAACCAACATATACAGTTTTGTCAAAATGAACTTTATTTAAGAACATAAAAACAAAAACAAAAACAAAAAAGCTGAAAAGGGTAGGATTCAGAGACAATTTTGGCTGGCCCATGCCAATGACCCATAGCTTACATTACTGCATCTAGCTTCTCTGATGATTGATTAGAGACTAGAGAGCCATTAGATTCTCTATGTTTCCTGCCCTAACCTTGTAAAGATTAAGATTCGGCTTGAATGGTGAATTGAATTAAGATGAGTTAAGATAAAAGTTAAAAATTAAATAAAATATTATAAAAATATTATTTTTTAATATTATTATTATTATTTTAAAATTTTAAAAAATTAAATTATTTATTATATTTTATAAAAAAAAATTTAAAAAAAATTATAATAATAAAATGAGATAAAATATTTTTACTATCCAAATACTACTCAAGTGAATGTTTACCGAGGTGTGTACACTACTTCTGGTGGAGACTTTTTTCATTGGCACTTAACATCCTCAAAAAGTACGAAAAATAAAATTCACATGCACCATTATTTTTATAATTAAAGAATATTTTTATAAAATAATATTTAAAAATAATATTATTTTAATTTTAAAATATAATTATATAAAAAATCATAAAAATAAATTATACGTATATCATTATTTAACTAACAAATACGAGAGAAATATTTTACAATATTTGACTTTAATAAGTTAGATATCGGTCATTCTCATGTCAAGACTTCAAGGAGAAAAAGTGAACATCAAAAGCACATAACATTTGAAATCTTTTATACTTTATCGCGTATGGTCAGGGTAATCACTCGTCTATGTTTATTTGATTGTATAGATGAGATGAGATGAGATGAGATGAGATAATAATTAAAATATAATTTTTTTAATAATATTTTATTTTAAAATTTAAAAAAATTAAATTATTTATTATATTTTATGTGAGAGTTTAAAAATATTATAATAATTTTATGAGATATGATCTAATCTCATCTACCAAACCAAAACAGGCCTTAGTTGTATTTTGTTTTTTTTTTTTTTTATTTATGAGAAATTAAAAACTTCTAGAATTCAATATCTAAATAGAGAAAAAAAAAATAGATATGTAAATTGAGTTTTATAATTCTGTCCTTATAAGTTTTACATTTGATTCCTTTAGATATTATTTTTTGTATCTCTTTTTCTTCTTCTCAATCATGTCGTAAATGGTGGCGAGATTTCATAAAGCTACAAATCATGGGTCGATTGAATGGCATCATTTCTTTGTGATAAGGATTAAGGACCATTATTTATTCTTTTTTTAATAACCACTAATCTTCCTTTTTTCATATCCACCTTTGATTATTTAGGTAATACAAAATATTTGATTAATGGTCCGTTTAGTTACAGAGGTGAGATTAAACTACATTTTATCTCATATAATTTAATTTTAATTAATAATTTTATTTTTATTTATAAATTATTTTAATTCATCTCATTTAATTATTAAAAATTCGACTTAAATCAGTGTTTAATTTTTACGTAAAAATCATTAATATATATATATATTTATATACCGTCAAAATTATATAATTATAATTTGTAAAGTACAGAACGGATCAACTTCGAGGATCGTGGCATATAAAGTTGCCACTGAGCTATTATTTGGGCAATATTTCGAGGAGCAGTTCCTATTGCCTTTAGGAAGGAAACTTTAATTTATTAATTTGACTAAGGAGATGATTAAACTTGTGGGGTTTGCTTTAATAATTTGTCCTTTTTCTTTATAGTTTATGTATTTTTGTAAAGGTTGGATATGCAGGGTGCATGCATGACAATATCAGTACGTCATGATTGTGGGTACCACAACAACATTAATTTTAATCACAACGTGTATATATGTTTTAAATTAGAAATGGTGGAATTATTTAACCTTTGAAACACCAAAAATCCCATAATGCTGTCTGCTATGTAAATCGATAGTGGAATTGGAGGGAATCCGAGGTGAGGGAGAGTGATGTTTTTGTCCTAGGCTACCCACTACTTCCAAAACTATAAGCATTTACTTCTATGGATCATGTATATATAATTTGCATGAATGTAGCTATATAAGTGTTACAGTAAAAAAAAAAAAAATTATAAATTAATATTTCCTTGTCTGATACATTAAATTCACGTCAAATAATATTATTTTATTTTGATAATCGATTAAAATATCTAGCTTCCTTAAATTATGCGCAAAAGAAAAGTTAGACCGTGCATCAATTCACTTAACCAAGAACATTTATCAGTTGATTACGTGTACAAGAACAACACGAGTATAAATACACAAAAAATATACTCAACCTCTTACTATTCACACAACCTCCACACTTCACATTATTTTTAATTTTTATTATTTTTTTCTTTTATTAAATATTTATTATATGAATAATGAATAAAAAATTTGAAATAATTTAAAAAGAATAAACTCAAAATAAAATTTAAAAATAATATTAAAAATTTAAAAAATTTAAAAAAGTGTGGAATGTGGAGTGTGGTGGAGGTTGTGTAGCAAAGCTCGTAAATACATATTGGAGTCAACCAAAACACAATGGTCCAATCAAATTATACACTGCTGCTGAGTTCTCGATGAACTCAATCAATTAAAAATGAAGATAGTCAAACCCATGTGTCAGGCCGTGTTCTCGATGCTAAAGTTAGGTTTCCAACCCATTCAAGTAGACTACTAAAATCAAACTAGAGAAAGAGTGTCACGAAATGATGTTTATGGTAAAGAGAAATGATATTTATAATTGTGAATGTGTAAGTATTATATAGTAATTTAAAAAAATGAATAAATATAGAATCTATATGAAAAGAAATTAATTTTTTAATAATAGATCCTACTCTTTTTTTAAATAACTGTATAATATTTATGCATTTCACGATTGTATGTAGTATTACTATTACGATAATATACAAATATGATGTATTTTTTTTTTTTAAAAAGTAAGTTAATATAGATTTTTATAAAAAATAATAATTTTTTAATAATAGATTTTATTCTTTTTCGAAATGATTGCATACTACTTATACATTGTATGAAACATTATCCTAAACAAAAAATATGGGGTTTGTGATAAAAAAAAAAAAAATGAAACGACTAACTATACCCTAAACCAATAACTATACCCTCGTACATAATAAGTTATTGAGACAGCATTATTGAAAATCTAACGTTGGATCCCAATTCTTGTCTTAATTTTAATCTTTACTGGTTAAGATTGATAATAATATGTTTAAACATTTGAGATAAATAATAATTTTACAGAATATATATCTTTTCATCGATTTAAATTTATAAGATAAGTAATGATTTCAAAATAATCACCCGCACACAATGTTTATGATGTTTTAGTTTGAGTTTAATGTCAAACCTGCCTCGATGCAATCTAAAAAGTAAGATGGAGGAAGATTTATAATTTATAATTCATAAGTTGTTAAAATTAAAACCTTGAAAATCTCGAAGTTGGTAAAACAGTTGATATGGATATTGTTAATAGCTCCAAGTAGTTTACATGATTTGAATCAGAGATGAGTAAATTGAAATTCTAGTTAGCATACAGAAAATTAATGCAACATAGGGTTGTCTTAAGTATACAGTCGTGAAAATGATTCCAATGTGAAATGGCTCAGGCATTAAAGGCAACGTACGTCCACATCTCATTGTCATCGGTTTTAATATTTCTTCGCTCCAATTGAGCGTCACCTCTTAACTACTGTAAACTTGTTGACTTTGGAGGCTTCGGCTGGAGTCCATTTCTTGAGCACTAGTTTCAAATCAAAGTAGCTCCTCATTATCGTGTAGGACCCTTTATCCACCACGTCGTCGTTGATCCGAATATTAGTCTATTACAGCCAACTGTCATGCTTTCGCTTTTCTTCCACTGTCTCTTCTCGAATCCATAATGTGAACCTATCTGCAGCCCAACAACGTAAGGTACTGAAGTTGTAGTAAATTTCTAAATTCTACCCTTTGGACGACGTTACGTACTCTTTCTGCCCCTTCTTTCCCGGAAGAGTACAAAAATTCTGGATAGAGAAATTAAAGGAGGGAAGTGTGGCAGACGGAGAACAAGGACTTGGAAGAATACTGCCGGAGTTCCAGAACAAATATGGGTTTCTCGGGATAGGCCAGACAGAGCAAAAGATTTGGGGGAAACAGAGAGTTCTACAACTAAAGCGGAATGGATTTCCTTCACTTTCTAATTTCTCTGCCTCTTTTACTCACATTTTATACTCTACGACCTGTTCTTGGAAATGCAGAGCTGAGAGCTCTTCTCGAGTTGAAGTCTTCACTGGACCCAGAGAACAAGTTCTTGCAGTCATGGACCAGTGAGGATGACCCCTGCAGTGGCTCATTTTTGGGGGTGGCGTGCAACGAGCATCGTAAAGTGGCCAACATTTCCTTGCAGGGAAAGGGTCTCTCAGGCAAGGTCTCGGGAGCCGTGGCTGAGCTAAAATGCTTGTCGGGGTTGTACTTGCACTACAACAATTTGTCCGGAGAAATACCCAAAGAGATTTCCAATCTAACTGAGCTGACTGATCTTTATCTCAATGTGAATAATCTATCTGGTGGTATACCGCATGAGATAGGGAAGATGAGTAGTCTTCAAGGTCAGTGGTTTGTTTCAAGGGAAAAAGTTCCGGTTTTGCTCAATAATCTGTATCTTTTGTTTCTTCTTTTTGGGTGTTCTTTTGCAATTGATTTATGTATGGCTGACGTGTTGTGGAGAAACTGAGGGAAGGAAGAGATGAATTTCAAAATCTCGATTGAAGTTCTTTGGTTTATGAAAAAATGAAAGAATCCCCTTAGATGTGGGTAAATGTGGTGTTGGTGTGGCATTCGGAGTTGTTTTTTTTTTTTGGCTCTGGTTCCAAATTGAGCATAATTTTCTTTTGGTGCATTGTTATATGTTAGGTGGTTTCGTTGCTCATTTTTGGATCGAAGGCCTCATGGAGAACTAAGTTCGTTGATTATTTTGTCATTTTTGTTTTCTTCTTTTCTGTCGAATGGGGTGGAGGTTTCTTATCAGTTATTCATCTGGTTGTCTTTGTTTTGATCAAGTGGGATGGTTAATATCTGCATCTCGGCCACCTTTAATTCACATTTCTTCACAGAGGCAAATACGCGAAAGAAAAGAAAAGATTTCGATTTGCATATTTTGTGTTATTATTTATCACCAAAAGGCGAGTTTTACAACTGATACTGACTTTTTCGTTTAATACTTACTTTCCTTTCCAAAATTTCCGCAACAACTGAATGGGCAATGAGATTAGGAATTGAGTGTTGTTGTACGAAGATGTCAATTAAAATTTGGAATCAAAGATGTATTGTTTTTAGGACTTTGGTCCTAAAACTCGGCTTAATTAAAAAAAAAAACTTCTCTGTTTTGTAGTTTTGCAGCTATGTTATAACCAGCTGACGGGGAAGATTCCTACACAGATGGGTTCCTTGAAGAGATTAAATGTTCTTGCCTTGCAAGACAACAGACTAATGGATGAAATTCCTGCAAGCTTAGGGAACTTGAGGATGCTAAGAAGGCTTGATTTAAGCTTTAATGGCTTCTCTGGTGGAATTCCAGCAAGTCTGGCGGATATTTTACAGTTGAAAGTTCTAGATGTCCGAAACAATTCTCTCTCTGGAGTTGTCCCTTCTGGTATGTCTATTTCTTCCATCCTCGATTATGTTCACTCAAAAAACCTCATTTTGACACTCTTCCATTTTCTTTCTTAACTTGGTTGTGGACTGATCTATACTGATTATAAGTTTGATAAATGAAAATGAAGCTTTCAGGAGATTAAAGGAAGGGTTACAGTGTGGGAACAATCCAGGTTTATGTGGAGTTGGGTTTTCTGCAGTGCGAGTTTGTACTGCATTTGATGATGATGATAAAGGTAATGTTGATCAACTTGGACCAAGCATAAATTATACTGCTCCAATAGCCAACCCTCAACCCCCAAATTTTGGAGCTCATTGCAGCCGGACGCATTGCTCAATGTCAACAAGATTCCCACAGGCTGCAGTAGTTGCAGGGGTTATTACAGTCACTGTCATATTGACAGGGGCTGTATTTCTGATCATTATCATGTACCGCCGGAAGAAACAAAAGATCGGGACCATATCTGATTTTTCTGATGATCGACTTAGCACTGACCAGGCTAAGTTCTATGTGAATAGTGCATCTCCACTAGTAATTCTTGAGTACTCCAATGGATGGGACCCTTTGGCTGATGGCCGAAATGGCATTGGATCTCCTCACGATTATCTAAGTTACTTTAGGTTCAACATGGAAGAGGTTGAGTCTGCAACCCAGCACTTCTCTGAGGTAAATTTACTGGGAAAGAGCAAATTCTCAGCTGTGTACAAAGGAATTCTTAGAGATGGTTCTATTGTAGCTATTAGAAGCATTAATGTGACTAGCTGTAAGTCTGAGGAAGCGGAGTTTGTGAAGGGTTTGAAATTATTAACCTCACTGAGACATGAAAACCTTGTTCAGCTGAGAGGTTTCTGTTGCTCAAGGAGCAGGGGTGAATGTTTTCTCATATATGATTTTGCTCCAAATGGCAACCTGTCTAGATATCTTGATTTGGATGATGGAAGCAACCTAGCTCTCGACTGGTCCAAGAGGGTTTCTATCATCAGTGGCATTGCAAAAGGTCAGAGATTTATATTCATCACATTATTCACAAATCTGTTGTAATGATGCTGCATTGTATCTTGACGCTGAATGGGTTGATAGGTAATCCTAGTCTAAGGAAATAACAGTTATAGTTGGATATGCTGTGCTGTTTCTTTAGTTTTTCCATGCATGATCATGATGTGCATTTCTCAATAATATTAGTAGGTTAGTTATAGGTCTATTAATTTGAGAATTTATCAACACAAATGCTTTGACTGCATTTGTTGATGAATACGTATCTTTGTCCCAATCATTTGCTGTATGTGTCACTTGGAGATTTAATTGCTATTACGATTTTGCTATTGAATTTATTAGTACAAATTTGTTACAACCTACAAAATTGGTTTTTTTTTTTTTTTTGGGGGGGGGGGGAGTAGAAAAAAAAAATTCCAAGTTTCCATAATAGTGAATTGCACTATCATGACAAATTATTAGAGAATAAATGCTGCCAAATTCCAAGTTTCCATAATAGTGAATTGCACTATCATGACAAATTATTAGAGAATAAATGCTGCCAACTGTGGAGTTTTTGAGGCTGATCTTGTCCATTTCTTCAAGTGCCTCTTTCATTTTATGTCCTGATTTTAGATGATGTTTTGCTCTTTAGAGGCGCTGCCAAAATGGAAATTTTCTTTCTCATATTTTAACAAGGTGTGTAAGTGCACACTCCTTTCTTCCTCGTATTTTTTAGTTACTGATCTCACCCCTGAATCTCAAAATACAAATTTAGTTTAAGAAAACCAATGAAGTGAGACTGTATGATATGCGGGATCACAAGACCTCAAAATATATGGTTGCTTATTTTGATGTTGTGTTGTGCTTTTCTGACCAGGGATTGGGTATTTACATAGCAGCAAAGAAAACAAGCCTGCCATAATTCACCAAAACATATCAGTCGAGAAGATTCTCATTGATCAGCAGTTCAATCCATTGATTTCAGATTCTGGCCTTCCTAAGCTTCTTGCTGATGACATTATCTTCTCGGCTCTTAAAATTAGTGCTGCCATGGGATACCTAGCTCCTGAGTACATTACCACCGGTCGCTTCACTGAGAAGAGTGACATATATGCATTTGGAGTAATCATCCTCCAAATTCTTTCCGGTAAGCAGAATGTCACCAACTCAATAAAATTGGCAGCTGAATCTTATAGATTTCAAGATTTCATGGACACAAATCTGAAGGTGAGTTTCTCTGAATCTGAGGCAACTAAGTTGGCAGAAATTGCACTGATGTGCACCCACGAGCACCCTGACCACAGGCCAAACATCGAGGCCGTAATTGAGGAGCTAAGCAGTTTTAGTGACAGTTCTTAATGGCCTATTTTTGTGTCTATTTCATGGGAGTTGCTGAAGATAATAACCTAATGATGGACCTTCATCAATATGTCTACTCTTGTTGAAGCTGGTCCTATTTATAGTTATATCCTTCTGAGCAAACTAATGATATTACTGATACGTGTGAAAGACTTAGTTTCCTGCAAATTGATGGTGGAAGAGAAGTCTATGCTGGGAAACATGAGTCCTCGTGATTAATTGTAATAAGATATTTCTACCTTTCTGAAAAGCAGTAGCTGTGATGAGGAATTGGAAGAAACTCTGCTTATTTCATCCATTTATATATATAGTTTCGCATACAATGAAGAAATGCATTTGCAACCACTGCCCCGCTAAGTGATGGTGCCAAATGCTAATGTGTTCATTTATAATAGCAGCTGGGTCTCTTATCACAACGTCACAATTTCTTGAGTAGTTTTGTCTTCTTGAGGTGCATGGTCTTTAAACAAGAAGTGAAAAACCTAATCGTTTGTTCCTTGGCCCAAGAGACTAAATCTGTTACTTGAAGTCATTGATTCTTTACTTTGATGCAATCAAAAGGCATATATTAGAGGTTTGACACATTCAGAAAACTTTAGATGAAGCCCGTACAGAGAAGGCAGACATTGAGAAAACAAAGATATATTATTATCCACTTTCCATCCATTTTCCTCGAGTTATCTACCCACAACATTCTTTCTATTTCCCCTCGCTAAAATTTTAAATGCTATTTGAGGAATTAATGTGCAAATCAGGGTTTCTACAAAAATTCTCTTTCTTTCTTTCTGGCAATAAAGAATAGAGAACGGCCTCATTTTATTTTCTCAGAAGAAGGGAAAAAAACTGAAGAGCTACGAGGTTTCAACCCTTAGAAGAAGATTCACGGCCAGCATACTCGCCAAGACAGTAGGACTACTCTAAGCAACAGCACTGTGTTGTTGATGCTCTTGAAACCATTCAGCAGGCCACCAATCTGGTCTAAAAGCCTCGACCTTAACATCCTCGCGTCCTTGTATAGTCAATGCACCCGATCCTTTGAAGGCATCCTCCAACCGCAGAAGTCCCAGCCCACGACACCCTAGTGCAGTTGTCACCGTACCAACCTTCTTGTGGGAGCTATCGTCCTTTACTTCTGAGCCAGGAGCGACTTTCTGCTCCACATCTGAGCAACAGGAATGAAACGTTTGGGTCATACCAGGACCAGGGAGGGATAAAACGGGGTAAGATTTCAGATGAGAGGAATATTTACCTTCTCCACTATCACTGAGAAACCTTAAAGGAACTGCACGCTTGCGAATGACACCCCGGTGATGCGTACGAGCAACAAGCTCTTGGCCCACGTAGCACCCTTTGTCAAAGCTTATTGCATTCAGACCCGCAAGATTGTATTCAAGTGGAATTGCCTCTCCTAGAAGTGATAATAAGAACTCCATGATTTCTATCCAGAAAAAAGTACATGATGTGTGTGTGTGATATTTGTACATAAAAATAGAAATGGAGAGAAACAATTTCATCAAAAATTAAAAGAGAAAAACTAGGCAAATAATCATGTCATGATTACAGTTACAAAATGCAGACAAGTTACTAGCCACAGCAATTGAAAGGGTGAAGGGCCGGATACAAAAATCAATTAGATTTGAGTTCAGGATCTAAAATACGTTAAGGAAAATATTGCCAAAACTCGAGCATAACCTCAAGGAGGAAACAAAAAACTACCTTTTGGAATCTCAGTCGAGCCTTCTGCAACTCCCTTCTGCAACCTCCAGAGTAGATAATTCTGTTCATCTGTTTCTTTGTCAGCCTCGACCAAAGGTGCTGCAACAGGCACAAAAGGAAAATATTTATGCAGCTTATTCAGTAAGTGGATCTGTCAAATGATCCATGATGTCATCATAAGCCCTTGGAAACTTTTTGATACTGTAAACATATGCAGATCTCAGGAGCAGCAAAAGCTTAGAAAACTCACGTATCGTGTCCGATGGGAAGATCCCCCTGAAACCAAGAGAATCCAATCTGGGATCCTTAAACCATTGCCATCCAAGATTAACTCCACGTGAAGCTGACACTCCAGTGCGATCAACACCACCACCCCAGCCAACACTGGCAGCCTCTGGTTCTTCTGCAGATAACGATTTTTCAGAAAGGTTCCCACCATAACGCTGCCAGCAAGAGAAGTCTTCTGCGACATTCTCAATCTCAACCTTAGACCTTAATCGGTATCTGCTTGCACAAGATTTTCAAATAGAAAATATGCAAATGCATAAATTTAAAAGCTTATATTGACAAAAATAAAAAGTGCACAATTGCTTCCACAAAAGGATATTACTGGCTTTGTTATTACAGATTAAGCAAATAAAAGAGCATTAAGAGGGAAAAAATGGTCGTTCACCCACATAGGAAAGCCTCTGTAATTGTCCCGGTGCTGTCTAGGTGTTGGTCACATATCTTATAGCATAATTGCAAAAAATGGAACTAATTATTAATTTATTCTTGTTTTCAGCCACAATTATTCATATTTAGAAGGAAGTGCAAGAAGGGTTGGTGGATCAAAAATCAAGCAAACATCAACTTTCTAGCGACAGAGGGATCCTTTTGTATTTTGAGTTGGGACTGGATCCGAAAACTGTGTTTTCCATGATTCTTTCCCTCCTTATTAACTTTCCATTTTCATCCTTATCCAAGAAAATTGCGGTGACTGCCTGGTCAACCAGTGAACCATAGTTACTCATACATAACACAGGCAGCACCAAGTCTCATAAAACAGGTTAGAGGCCAAATTGCTGTAACTAGGAAAATAGCTAGAGGAATCTATGGTGCAGTACCCTAGAAGAAAGTGTCGCTTGAAGGACTCTGATATATCAGCTAATGAAAACTCACTCAAAGGATACACAAAAGACGACCTTTCACATTTTCATATCTGCTCCTCTATACCAAGCCAGTTCTTTTATCCAAAACCCAGCAAGCAATGTTGAGCAAGAACAAATCATAATGTATTATTCTCCAACTGAGCTGCTAAAAGCAGAAAAACATTGGAGATAAAGAATAATTTTTTTATCGAAAAGAATCATTTCCGTTCAAAAATGATTCTTGATCTCCAACCACCTAAATTTACGATCTTTACTTGCAGGTTATTGTTTTCCATGGCCAAACAATAGCTCCCCATATTTCATTGAGTGCTCAAGTGACCTACCACATGCTGGGACATGCTTCATGACTTATTGTGACCACTCAATTGTCAAGGTTAGCAGAAAATCCGCAGTAACAAAATGACAGTAACTAATCTAAGACTTCTTAAGAACTAAGCGTGTTTCTTTACAAGAAAACCGAACTCCTAGTCCTTATAGTTCAAGAGCAAAATGTGCACTCGAAGTTCACAAATTCAGCTGTAATCTAACTACGATTCTACTCTTCCTAATTTACCATAAAATTTAAGACAATAAACCAATCTTAACAACCGCCAATTCGAATACAGCATTCTTTTATTTCATGAATAACTGCTATTCTCAAGCCAAAATTACGAAATTAACCATTCAAGGTCCCAAATAGATGCTATGACTTACAAAACTCACTTGGTGAGATTCCTAGTAATATTATTTATAAAACCTACTTGAGAAATAACGCAAATAATGTAAGATGACTGAAAATTCGATTAACTCACTTCCTGAAGGTCTGCAAGAGCTCATCCAAAACAGTTGCATCCACATCCGCAAACAGCTGGAACGACTCGTCCGAGTTCGAGCCGGGTCCGGAACCGTTCCTATCGAGCTTGGCCTCAGGCCTCGGCGGCACGTACAAGAACAGGTCGTACAGAAACCTTCCTTGGGGGGTCAAGAGCGCGGCGTACATGGGCGGGACAGACATGGCGGGCAAATTGGGCGTGGGAAAGGTCGAGGTTCTCTCGCCCAGAGGTTCACCGAACCTCCGTACATCGTTCGTCAGCAGGCCCTGGAGGAACTTCAAAGTATCAGGACCTCGGAAGCGGACCACAGAGCGGGACCCGAGGAGCGAGGCCAGGGACCCGGTGGTTTCGAGGTGAGAGAAACGTTTTGATACGAAACTGTATGCAGCGAATTTGGGATACCGAAGAGAGGATTTGAAGCGGTGCATTATCTTGTTGTTCTCTGCGTTCTGCGACGATGGACAATCAGAAGGAAGGCTTCGAAATGAAAAAGGAAGGAGCTAAAGTTGGGTAGGTGAAACGTGTGCTACAAGGCTTCTGAGCTTTTGCCACGTGTATTAGAGTGAAGGTTATTGTAATGGAAGTCAGTCCTAGATTGCTAGGTGTTCGATGGAAGTTCTGAGCGAGACCTGTGGCTATCGAATCTCAGGCAGAAATGGCTGGGCCGCTGCTTAGTTATATTCGAAAGAGCAAACTACCTAAAGCCCGGTAGAAGTATTACAAGAGCTTGAATGTGATGTAAGAAACCAAACTCTCGGCCCAACATTGTGCGCAGCTTTTGTTTTTTTTTTTTAAATAAATAAATTTAAAAAAAAAAAGGCAAGATTCGTGTTAAAACAAGATACGATGGCTCAAATATTAGGTATCGTTTGTTTACAAAAAATACTTTCACTTCATTTTATTTTATTATTATAATTTTTTTAAATTCTGATACAAAATATAATAAATAATTTAATTTTTTTAAATTTTAAAATAATATTAATATTAAAAAATAATATTCTAATAATATTTTATTCAACTCATCTAAAACTAATCTTATCTCATCTAACTATCCAAACGAGCCTTAAAAATCTATCTTGATCAAATGATGTTTCAAGATAAATCGAGTAATCAATTGCAATTCTCAACTAAAGACATAATGATAGAAAGCTAACTAATAAATAATACGCAATATACGATAAATCTCATCCCTTTGACATCCATGAACATGATAATTACTCTTTGATTAGGAATTTATATATATATATATATATATATAGGATTAATTAAAGTTAGTATATGTGTGCCAAATAAGTAATTTAACTTTCGTTTTCTTTTTAGTCACGTAATGTCAATGTTTAATTATCATCATGGGTGACGTCTAAGGACATAACTGTTTATAATTTTATTCCCGGACACTTTGATAGATGAGCTTTCTGATCAAGACAAGATTGCAATAAAATATGGCTGGAATTACTCGTGTTTTTGTTTACGACCGTTGGCCGAGACATGACTCATTTTCAATACAAATTAACATAAGGAACTCGATCGATCGAGAGTCTTGACCTAAGGGCTGAAATTAACTCTTGTTTTATTTTCCACCATTTTTATATAAAGCAATCAATGTTAAGTGCCTTTTTTTCTTGACAAGTAAGCATTTATAGATAAAACTAACGGATACAAGATATAAGTTCGATGGGGTGGGAGTCCCCTACAGTCTTCCCAAAGTAAACACACGTTACAATACAAAAGTCAAAAAACAAAAAGGGTAATCAGAACCAAAAGATTGACTCTCACCCAATTCTCACAATGAGAGACCGCTTGGTGACAATTTTTAAATAATTTGATAAACATACTATTAAACTGTAGCTAGAAGCCACATGACAAAGGAGTGTGCTGCAACGTGTTGGTCTGGACAGGCTGGAAGGAACTGTCACATCCACTTTCGCTCGATCCTTAGTTAAGAAAAGCGAAAACATAATATAATCAATATTAAGTTGATTCTTCATGAGTATATCTTTGATCAGGCCGCCAGTGTAAAAATTATTGTGGGCAGGCAGGCTGTGAGTTGGCCAACATTTACATGGTTTACATGATTTATTTAAGTTTCAGAGTAAAGTTGACCTAATTATAATTAATCATGGTTTAGGTTGGAAACCATGCAACCTCCTTTTCAAAAGATGCTAGATTAAAAAGTAGTACAAAAAAATATAAACTTTCAATATATAATTCCCAAAAAGTCAAAGTGTTGGGCATTTTGTTTCAATTATAATTATTTAAAAAAAAAAAAAAAAGATGATGGTATTCTAATTTTATTAGAGAGAGAAAACTTTGAAGATTACAATAATAGAAAGATAAAAGCTCCAAAACCAAATTTATGAAAATTAAGGAAATGAGAAACTAACAAAATTAAGTAATAATTATTCAAGAAATTAGTGCCGAATAGATGTAACACCTGCACGATCTAGAAATCGAGCATACCAATCATAGGCTTAATTAGAAAGTTGAAGAAAAGAAGAAAATTTCCTATTACACCATAATTGGCTAAGTTGTCACAAGCCCATTACCTTATATTCATGATTAATGATACTAAGCCTCTGTTTAGATAATGAGATAATATGAGATGATTTTAGATGAAAGTTAAAAATTAAAAATTGAACAAAATATTAATTTTTAATATTATTATTATTTTACGATTTGAAAAAATTTAATTATTTATTATATTTTATGTAAAAATTTTAAAAAAATTATAATAATAAGATGAAATTGTTTCTATATTCAAACGGGACCTAAAAATAAAATCAAGGTTGGATTATAATTCTTTTAAATTCTGCACGCGTGGAATAATTATCGAAATTTTTTTATGCCGACAAGGCATGAGAAATAAGACAGGAACACCACCACTTTGCATTATTATTTCACGTACACCACCTTAATGGTCTCACATCATTGTAAACAATGAATTACACGCGGGATCAGATAGAATTTCAGATACATATCATATGGCAATTACAGATTAGAGCCGGCTGCAGATCTACATGTCCCATGCCATGCTGCTAAATGTAGAGATGGCGTGGTGGGTTTCCACTAACCCAATATCAGCATCATCAATTCATCATCCTGCATAGAGTTGGTCAATCCTGTGACGTGAACAATTTCACAGGCCAATGATCGTGCTTTATCTTGAACCCTTTGATAAGGTTTGGGCTCAACTTTAGGTGCATGGATGGATGCTGACAGTGGTCATGTTTTAATTGGAGCTATGGCGGTGTACGTACATATCACCCACAGCATTTCGTAATTCGGTGGATTTTGTTTTGTGGTTGGCTTTCTTTATCTTTCACCGACAGAATTAATTAATCCTCCCTTATTTTCATTGTTTATTTAGTTATTTAATTTTAATTTATATCTCTTCAATTATTTATTTATTTTATATTTTATGAAGTTTCCTCTAAAAAAAAAAATTGGTCCTTATTGAGAAATCCCATATAATTTTTAAAAAAATTCATCCTAAACTTTATAAAGAGTTATCTCACTCCTCCTATCAGACTTTTTATGAAGAGAAATAAATATTTTTATATGATATCAGAATAGATTAATCTATGACTGATGATGGACTCTTGCGACTTATCCACGATGATAATACCGAAAATATCGATCCACACGTGAGGAGACGTATTTTGAAATTCCACATAATTTAGGAATAAAGTCATCATAAACTTTATAAGAAGTTATATCACTCTTCTTATTAAATTTTTTATGAAGAGAAATGAGTATTTTTATAGTCCTAATTAAAAAATCTCCTCCATATTACAGTTTGATAGTGTTTTAGCAATTCGAATTAATATGTATGATTTTTTTAAACAAAATACTAATTATATTATTGTGCTCTATAATTTTGCTTCTAAAAAACAATTTAGGCCCGAAGACAAAACTCCTCCGCATGTGAACTTGGGCTTTCACACGTACGGTTCTGGAAAAGAGAGGATATCTATTTTTCTTTCTCCTCCTGTGGATAGAACATTAGCGACGAAGACTTTTTTTTAAGTCTATGCTTGTTTATATTCCACGCTCCTACGATGATTTAGATGATGAAGATGTGACGTGGGGGTGAAAGACTTTAGAGTTTAGACCATTAATTCTTATCAAAACAAAATTTAAGATTGTGTTGGGATAACGAGATATTTTTAAATATTTCATAAATAATAATAAAAAAATACTTATAAAATATTAAATAATAATAAATAGTTATAAAAAAAAGGTGAATAACAATAATGAAATAATTAATTATAGTAAGATATTTTTAGGTATCCAAACTAAACCTAAATAAACAAATTAAAAAAAAAATGGGACAGATCGATCTCGGTGTATATGTTTGACAAAGCGGTACTATAATCCACCAATGTCCCTTTCCACGTTACAAAATACGTACAAACGCGTTACATCTTTATCTCGCCTTCACATGATGATCAAGTGGCTTACTTTCTCAAAAAATAAAAATTATAAATTATAAAGAATAATCTCGATTATTAATGATCGTTCGTTGTACTTGTAATAAGTAAACAAAACATGTAGCAATTAAATGGTGTATGTATATATATGTGTGTGTTTGATAATTAAGGATGTCACGGACTATATTCATTTCAATACTAATTGTAGTCATGTCTTATAAGTACGTACGTACTATCCAATATCAAGTACAAAAAATATATATATATATAGCTATATAGGATGCTTTTATTTTATATTTTTCAGTACTTTGCTATTCTGATTTTTCTAATTGGAAACATGTACAAAAACATAAAATTCAAAATTAGGATCTTTAATTAATTTAATTGCATGCATGCTTTTATGTTGTCCATATATGTATAACTAACAAATTAATGTCGGAATCGATTAAACTAAAAAAAAAAAAGAAAAAACAAGAGTAACATCACTGGAAATTACCTGGTTAATCATGTTGTTGCACATTGTTATATATGAGAAACGACGTTATTCTAATCCATTGTGATCCCCATCTACACGTTGGACGTGCGCGGATTCAATATCATTGTCAACGGTCCACGTACAACGTCACTGTTCGCTGTATGTGATACGACACTCTCGGTCTCAAATAAAACGCCAAAATGGACTCCACCCCTGCTGCATATCCCCACAACCAAGTTTTTTAACTTCACGACCAAGCAAAAAACTTAACTTGAAAGGAAGACGACAGACATCAGGACAAGCACAACACAAAATGAAGCTAGTTTGGTCTCCTGAGACTGCATCAAAGGCCTACATCGATACTGTTAAATCTGTAAGCTGAAACTTTCCAATTACATTTTCTAGTGTTGCAAATGCATCCTTCCATTTTTTTTTTTGAATCTTTAATGGGTTGCTTTCTTTTTGTTTTCCATATATATATATCTGATGAATTTACGGTCGGGTTTTGTTTGCAGTGCGAGCTGTATCAAGAATCAGGCGTGGCAGAGCTTGTTTCCGCCATGGCTGCAGGCTGGAACGCCAACTTCATCGTGGAGACATGGTCTCAAGGTGGAGTTATGGCAACAAGTACTGGCCTAGCGGTGGCGAGCAGTCACACGGGCGGAAGACACGTTTGCATAGTCCCCGATGAGCAGTCGAGGTCGGAGTATGCCCAAGGCATGGTCGAGGCCGGCATGTCACCGGAAGTTATCGTCGGAGAGCCGGAGGAAGCGATGGACGAGCTAGTAGGCATAGATTTCATGGTGGTTGATTGCAGGCGCAAGGACTTTGCAAGAATACTGAGGCTGGCAAAGCTGAGTAGCCGTGGTGCTGTTTTGGTGTGCAAGAATGCCAGTTCGAAGTCAGCAGCAGCAAGCTTCAAATGGCGAAGCGTTCTTGATGGCGGATCGCAGCATCTCGTGCGCTCTGTGTTTCTGCCGGTGGGGATGGGACTGGATATTGCACATGTTGCAGCGGCGGCCAGTGGGGGGAATTCAGGTTCAGGTGCGAAAAAATGGATCAGGCACGTGGATCAACAATCAGGAGAGGAGCATGTTATCAGAAAGTAGTTTTCTGGTGAAATTGAAAGATATATATAGACTTATAGTTCTGATCTCTTCTTCTTCTTTTTTAATCCTTCTTTAAATCTTACGTTGCATGTATAAACATAAATTCAATTTAATTATCATCTGTACAGAAGTTCATGATCAGAAGAACTAAAGAAAACTTTCTAGTACTTCCAGTTCCAGCCTCCCCAAAACTGACTTTTCATTAGTATATAATTCATTCTTTTCATGTCTTCGATCTGTGTCTACTTGTACGCAAAATCTAGGCATGGATATGTACAAATAAATACCTCCCAAACTGTCCATGATCTAAATCAACTTGTCTTTCTAATCTGGCTCAGAAAAAAGGAAATCTTGCAATGTTAAAAATACTAGATGTAGAATCATGCATTAATGCACAAAAATACTTAAAAAAGTTATTTAATAAAAGGTCATCATGTAAATAAAAGTATAATTAATGCATGTTTAAATTCTTTTAGAAAATTATATTTTTAGAAAGGAAAAATGATACTTAGCAACCCATTTGACAAATAATTTATAAATATTTGATAACCATAAATAAAAACAATTTTCTCTATTTTATTGTTATAAACTCGATCCTAAATTTCTTTAAAAGAATAGTTAAGAGAAAAATCAAATATATTTAAGAGAATTAAAAAAAAAAAGAAAAAAAAAAAGACACACAAATTAAGGTGGTCCCTTACATAACTCTTTTAGAAAGAATATGAGTTCATATGGCTTTATGCAGGTGAAGTACATAAATTTTTGTCAATTATATAAATAAAAATTAAACTCAATTATGTAATTTTTTTCCTAAGCGAATCGACAATCAATCCGAAACATTAATTGACCTCCACAATCGCAAAATTTATCTTGGAGTTGGAAAATGAAAGTTTTGTCTCTCTGACAGCAGCCCCCTTCAAATTTCAAAAAATAAAGAAAGCCTGAAACTCCGTAGCACGTGATTCATGGGTGTCAGGGACTGGAATCACATGTACAGCGTGATGGATAAAGATGTACGGATCTGATGCAGTTCAGGGTTGAGATTCAAATCCACGGAGATAACACGTGTGAAGCTCAGCAGAGTCTGTTGAAATAAATACACATTCCCTTTCAAGAAAAGTGATCCCGAGTTCGGATTTGGATAATTTTATATAAAAATTAAAAATTAAATAAAATATTATTTTTAATATTATTATTATTTTAAAATTTAATAAAATAAATTATTTATTATATTTTATATGATAATTTATAAAAATTATAATAAAAAAATAAAATACAATAAAATCATTTTTATATACTAACGGAACTTTAAAGAATAGAGAAAAAGAAGTGTTATCACAGTACAAAATGTGTATAAAAATAAATTTATAAATTGAGATAATTTTATATAATATATTAAATTTATTTTATAATAAAAATAATATTATAATCTAAATATCACGTCAAGCTACAATAATATGTAGATTTAATTTTATAAATTCACTTGTGGCTAAAACAAAACAGTTCTCTTAGAGAAAAATATTGCCGCTGGTGAGATATCTTATAAGCCGATGTTTTCCTATGTATTTTTTACTGGATGTCAGAAATCTTTCGGAACAAAGTGCTAATCCATGTTCAACAGATCATGATGAAAACTAGATTTCATTCATGGGATAAACAATCCTTGTGCATGCTCGAACTTACGACGTTTATCGTGTAAATGATAACAAATATAGTGAAGATGACATATACACAACTTCCAGCAGGTAGAATCTAAGTGTGAATACAAGACATCATCGACATCGGCCGTCCAAGTTTGCGGATTCAATCACTCCTTTAAAACATCCAGGTGATATATCTCCAAGGCTGAAGCTTATATACCAGTTTGATGATTCCGTAGTTGCTGTCTCTAGGCATAAATTCCAGGCCATACTCAAGAATGATATTCCCTTCCTTCCGGTTGCAGAGACTGCATGTGAAAAAAACTGCAACCAACTGTCCTGGTCATCTATGGTTAGAAACCCCGAAGCACATCCAAGTCAGGCCTTGTTGGATATTCAAGACCCTGAAGTGCTGGCATCAGTCTCAGATCCTCGTCTGAATATGCAGGGATTAACCAGTATTTCTTATCCCTCCCAAGCACCTGAAATGGAAAAAGGAAATTTACAATGTTGCCAACAATGTGATTCCGATGCACAGCACAGACGCTGTAACTTTTATTTTTAAGCAAACACAAGACTCAAGTACATGTTACTTGTCAAAAAATAAAAACTTCAAGTACATGTTGGTTTCCACTTTCCATTACACTGTAGTCTCCCATACAAAGTGAGAATCTGTCATATTATTCAGGAACTCAAACAAAAAATTTCAGAATTTCTAAAAAGAAGAAATTGGTTACAATTGCCAAGGCAGTTCAGTTTTAAGAAAGGTATTATTTTTGGTGTCAAGTCATGTGTAGAAACACCAATGGAAGAAGGTGAATTCCTGCATCACATGTTGTAGGAAGACCAGTTGATTCTTGCATCGTGACAAAGGATTCTTTGTATGTTATATACAACATGAACCGTCTCCAATTAACCATTGGAAGTCATGACAAGCAGAGGTGTTCTAACCATAGTCTGCCACCTTTAATTCTACTTACAGCTAGCAATGTAGTAATATGATCTATCATAGCCTCAGGTATAGAGAGACCTGTGGTGGATTATGACCACTAAGAATTACCGGTTTGAGATGGTGCATTACTAAAGAAAAGTGCAGACAAGAAGAAGGGCGTATAAAACTGGGGGAACAAAGATGGCAAGGACATGTTCACAAACAATAGGAAATATAAAACCAAATTCCAGGTACCATGTCTTACAGGTCATACCATGGATAAGCTCAAACATGCAGCAAATTGAAATTAGTAGAGGATATATATGATGAAATACCAAGTATTGCAAACAAAGTTTTTAGCCTGAACATTTTGACGTCATGCTTTCATGCAGATTTAATTGTAGATGTCTAAAATCAAGTGCAACTAAATCAGGCTCTTCTTTCTGCTCTACGGTGCATATGTAGCATACTAATCCTGGGTTTAAAAAGTTCACTTAAGCAATGCAATGTATCTAGCAAAACAGATTAGCAGAAATGGCATGCATATCCACCATGTTTCTAGACCCCACCCACCCATACACACAAAGGAGTAACCTTTTTTTTATAAGTAAACACACAAAGGAGTTAACCTGCTGAAAGTTTTCCTTCCATCCAAGGTCATAACGCCATTCGCGAGTTGTTTTCTTCTCATATGCCTAAAATCAAGAAAATTGAATGATCAAGAACATTATGTGAGACATTTATCAGTTTAAATTCATTCCTAGTTACATGGCAAACAACAAGGAATTACCTCAATTGTGGTGGTATTTGCAGCAATCAATGATATGTGCATAATCAGAAAGCCAAGAACACTCAGTGCAAAGGATAAGTTCAAAACTGAGTGGATAAAACAACAGCAATTGAGCACTTAAAGGGTACAGATGAAAATCTAAAATATAAGATGGTATATTTGAAAGAACTTACTGAATGTGATCAAAGTAGCTGCAAGGGTGCCTGGCGTTCCAGGTATCTCACCATCAGTGAAAAACTTGACAAAATACGGCAGTAATGATAAAGTGACAAGAATTGTCTCAAGAAATGTGTAAAACTGCAGCAAAATTGGACAATAACGTTAAAAAGACCCCACTAAGTCATACTCTCATTGCTTTTTTTACTTCTCTGAAATTACACTATTAGCAGAAAAGCACAAGACACAATAAAATATGCATAATGCTGGGTAGAGGCCACACCGTTGAAATGGCATGACTTGATTTGCAAGAGTAATTTATAAATTTGAATCTTGCAAATCAAGTCTTGCCACATCAACGGTGTGAATAGTATGTCCTCCACACCGGATTGCAAGTAAAAGGACAAAGTCAAAAAGTCTCATAAGTACATAAATAACAAGAACAATTGAATAGTGCCCTGTAGTGTCTCCTTGGCAAACCATAAACAAGCTCAGGCAATCAAGACATCATATGTGTGCACGCCTACACATGAGAGAGAGAGAGAGAGAGAGAGAGAAAGAGAAGGAAATTGTAATACTTTATCTAGTCTCAAATGGAAACTTTAGTGTAATTTACAAAACTGAAAGGATGAGATTGTTTTATTTGTGCTGGTAAGTGTTGATGCAAACCCTTACTCTGCAACATCTTGCAGCAAACCAATGACAGTAAGCCTTCCTGCTAATCAACTATGCTACGAAAAGGAAGGCATACAATCAACAAAATTAACCAATACAGTCAATAACAGAATAAAACATTAGCACATTCTATATAATTTCCCAGATTGAAGATCTAATACCAAGCTACTGCTGTTAGCATCAAAACAAACAAACAAGCAACAGAAAACTGTTTAGAGGCAATGCTTTAGATTGATGCTAGATATTAGCAAGCATCCTTTTGAGAAACCTCATACACTGAAAATTCTTTTCCCACATTTCTCATTGTCTCACACACTATACTTTAACGACTCTATCCTGGGCAAGAAGCGAAGACAACATGAGGCCTTTGTAAGTGCAAACAGGCCAAATGCCAATATGTATTAAGATTAGCATATACTTTACTTGCTGGGCCAGTGGCTGCTGAAGCATTATATCAGTAAAGCACAACACATTATAAAGAAAACCTAATCTGCACTCAATTTCTACTTGTTCTTAAATCCTTTATTTCTTCTGCACACCATTACAAGACCATGAACTTCTAGATAGGATACATACGATATTGACTGTAACTGCATCATAAAAATGATGACACAAACAAATAAATAAAGAAACAAAAATCCAATAGAAAATCATCCGTCTTGATTCTATTGCCCTTATTTGACAAAGGCAAAAATCCACATGAGCTAGTGCATGAGTACGATATCAAGCAAAGTGAGTGTGCTAATGCAAAGAGACTTGTAAGTTGATGAAATGAAATCAGCATACCAAGAAAAGAAAGAAGTACTTGTAGTTCAACGCCCCAACACAATTCACGACCCAAACACAATGATGGTCCATTTTCAGTACACACCTCGCACCTATAACAAATGCATGAATTAATCCTCTTTAATTTTCATAATTTGAAGAAGAAGTTTTCAAAGCAACTTATCAAGAAACAAAAAGGTTTTGAAAGCGGGATTTCATGCAAAGAACTCACAAACAGAACAGTGGTGGCAACGAGGTGGTTTAACTTGGTTGCACTTTCGACAAAACCGTATTCTTGGATTGGCTGGGTCCATAGTTGACCGGTTTGAGCCTAAACCTGGGCCCTCATATTCTGATGACATCAATGGATCCATGTCTCCTTTCTCCTCATCCATTACTGGCCTCCAATTCGGAGGAACACTGCCCGGATTCGTTAGAACAACAGAAAAGTAGCTCCATAATAGCATCCCCAACTACAGAACAAAATTGACTCAGAGAAACTTCGTAAAATATAGTATTTTGCACCGTAATCAGTATTCACTATTCTAATTTCCTGTCTGAAATGGATGGGAAAAAAGTACCTTTAAGCATAATAGAACTAAAAAATGTTACAAAAGTGAAAAAAAAGGTGCGTATTTGCAAATTCGAAACTAAGATTGTTGCTGAGGAGAGGAACCATATAGGTAATGAGATTCAATTTTCAACTTTTCCCACTTTTGTCTCCATTAACTGTACTCGGGCCTAGGATTTTCTTTCCTTTTCTTCAATTTCTCATCAACCAATAAATTTAATAGTTAAATTAAGAACCAATTAAAGAAGTACTGAGACGGAAAATACCAGGAAATGAAACAAGAGCAAGACGGCGAGAAAAGCGAGAGAATCGGGAAGGCCGGTGTGGAGGAGAGCTGGGCCGTAAATGGCTATGACAATAGTGTAATAGGAGACCCCGACTATGGCGAGGACCAGGAGGATCATGATGGAGCCGAGACCACGCAGGGCCGTACAGAACTTGAACACGTTCCAAGCCATTGCTGCTCCCGACCTTTGCATAGTGGGGGACAGCAGAGAGGGATTGAGAGTATAATCGTGAATATGGAGATCGTTTGTACGTCGTTCGGTCGGAGTTGAAAATCGATCTGGGAGCTCGGACTTTTGACATAGATCCAAACATTATTTACCCAAACCCCATATGATGTCGCCAGTAGTGACATCGGACCCAGCCCCTGTCCTGGGTTCTAACTTCTAACGAATGAAATGGGCTTAATACTGAGAGTCCGATAAAACATTTAGGCTACGGGACACTGGTTGACCCAATAAGGATACCGTAATTTGGATCCTCATTGTAGTGGCGAAAGAGACATTGCGCAAGATTCTTGATTAAGAGGTCAGGCCGAAGAAGATGAGAAAGCCCATGAAAAGTGAAAAGTATCTTGGAAAGAGAAGAACGGAGGCGCTAAGAACTGACAATAGGTAGCGGTGTTTACATGCCAGAAAACGTGGCTAGGTTGCGGACAAAATGTTATAGTACACGTACAAATCACGCGTTAAATGGTTTTGATTGTTATTTTTATATTTAAAAAAATTATTTTTATATTTAAAAAAATTATCATGAAAGTTAAATAAAATATTATTAAAATATTATTTTTTTAATAATATTATTATTTTTATATTTAAAAAAATTAAATTATTTATTATATTTTATATAAAAATTTAAAAAATTATAATAATTAGATGAGATGAATTGAGAAATTTTTATTTTCAATTCGAACATGTCTCTACATTACACATTATTTATATGTCATAATTTAATTTGTAAAATTTAAACTTTAAAATTATAAATATAAATTAAATTATAACATGGGACATGCGTCTCTTTTCGCATATTAAATTAGGACCATACAAGATATTATATTATGCGTCGTCTAGTCTATTAAACAGTCAAAATGATACGCAAACAAATAGCTCGTGGGACTGTTTTATCGATATGACATGAATATCTTGTTGCGAGTTGACTTCTTAAGTTGGTATGTTTTGTTGGGATTTTATTTTTTGGTAAATTCGTACATTTGTCTTTATAATTTAAACTCTTGAACCTTATTTCACAATTTTTTTTTTTTTTTTTAACTTTCTCGACACACCCAACGCTTTTTTTATTCAAATTTGTTCAAGAAATCCTTTTGTTTCTTTTCTGAACCGGTTTCTTACACTATTGTTTTTTGAAATGGAACGGAATGAGATGAGTTAAGGTAAAAAATAAAAAATAAAATAAAATATTATTAAAATATATTTTTTAATATTATTTTTATTTTAAAATTTAAAAAAATTAAATTATTTATTTTATTTTATATAAAAATTTTAAAGAGGTAATGTAGTGATTTTAAATATTTTGTAAGTAATAATAAAAAAAGTAATGATAGAATATTGAATATAAATTAAAAATAATAATAAAATATTCTCAATCTTTTAAAATATTCGGCTCCCGAAACTAGCCCTGATACTTCCAAATACGAGTATAACTTTCCACCTTTCATAGATTTTTGAATTTTTCCCTTTAGATTCCATCATCATCCACAAGGACCACAACAATCAAGTTGGAATTCAAAGTTTACGCCAAGACTTCTGGGTAGCGCAATGGTCCTGGACCGTGCTGTACCCTGAATTTGAAATTATGCATTCACACCCTAGAAACAGATTTTGTATCAATACATCGAGTGCCGAGAATATATATCAGAATATTTTATTACTATTTTTACTTTTTTTTTTATTATTATTTATTATTTTTAACTACTATTTAATATTTTATTATAATTTTTTCACTACTATTTACAACTCTTCTCAATACTTCTTACTATCCAAATTAAATGCAGTGTAAGTAGTAAGATAAGATAAGATAAGATGTAAAATAATGATAGGTTTATTATCCTTCTACCATCATTTGACTATTCTATAATATATTTGAAATTTTTATTTTTTTATTATTTTATTTAAGTATTTTTTGAACATACTAATCATTAAAAAAAAATTAAAAATATATAGAATTTTATTAATAGTCACTTTTTTAATTATTAAATAAAAAATAATAATAATAATAAAAGAGTAGTAAATAAATGGTAAGAGAATAAAATATTGTTAAATAAATAAGTGGTAAGAGGATAAAATGAGTAATAAATGAAAGTTGAAAATTAAGTAAAATATTATAATAATATTATTATTATTTTAAAATTTTAAAAAAATTATAATAATAAAATAAAATATTTTTACCAAAGGGGTATTAAGATCAGAACACAAGGATTAGGGAGGGAGAAGAAATCCAGACAAGAAGAGGGGAGGTGGGGGGAACTGGTGCACGTGATCCTGCTGGAAAGATAAAATGGAGTCACAAGTCAGCGGGGATAAGTCCTGTGCTGGCACGAATCAGCAAGGTGTGGGAGTCCCATTGGAGTGGACCACCTGAAGATGACTCGATCTTTGGCCCTCATTGTCTTATTTATTAACTTCACATGCCTACCACTCTGGTTTTCTGTCTCTCTCTATCTCTATCTGTATCTCTGGCCATGGAGTTGCATGGTGGCTTGTGATACACAGTACGTGTGACAAGTCTGTGGGAATTATAAATGCGAGTTGTTGGAGGCTTTGCAATTTGGTGGCGGGACTTAAAGGTTGCAATAAATGTGACAACTTCCCTTCTTAATTGAACGACTCTGACAGTCTTTATTTTTGTTGCTCCAATCAAACTTTGAGAACTACTACACTTTGCTCTGAACTTTGTGATGTGGGAAGAAGGTAAACAATATTGCCATTGGAGAATGGACATTGTAGTTGAAAGTCCCGCGAGAAGAGAAGAAAGATTGAAATTCACTAACTTTGATATGATTTAGGTCCGTTTGGTCAATAGATTGAATTGACAATTCAATTCAGTTTAATTTTAAATTAAATTTAATATTTAAATATTTAATTCTTAAATTAATAAATTTATTTTAATTTAAAAATCTTTTTACATGTAAAATTTATAATATTATTCAATTCAACATTTTTTTATATATGAGACCCACAACTTTTTTTAACTTTTCATAAATATATCTAAACTCATATTAACATCAATGGCTGCATTTGGATGTTGAACTGAGTTAAGTTGAGTTTAGTTGAGTTGAGATGATAAAATATTGTTAGAATATTATTTTTTAATATTATTATTATTTTAAAATTTGAAAAAATTAAATTATTTATTATTTTTTGTGTTAGGATTTGAAAAAGTTGTAATGATGAGTTGAGATGAGGTTATGTACCAAATAAAACCTAAACTCATTTTAGGTGGATCATACAAAACTCACTTCACCATCTCAACTCACTATTATTCATAAAGAACTCAACTCAGTTTAACTCAGCTCAACATACAAACGCAACCTTAGTGAATAAATTCATAAGTCTAACTTATTTCATAAAATCGATTCTACAAGAGATAATTATTCATTCTTTATAAACATGTCCCAAGACCTTGTTCATAGGGAATGTGAGAGTATTCCTCAATATCATTCCTATGTGCAAATTAGTATTTTTCCTGATCCTTATCACAAGGTAAGTAATGTGGTCTCCCATTTGTCTTATGGCAGACTCTGATATTATGAACAAATTTATAAGTCTAATTCATCTCATAAAACTAATTTTATAAAAAAATGATTGTTCATTACTTATAAACATACATAAGATCTTATCCACAATCAATATGAGATTATTCTTAAAACATTTAAAGCACTAATAGTGAACTCAACTTAATAAATTTTGATCAAAATTTACTTAGATTGCACAAAAATCTACAATAATGGATTCAATAAATGAACAGTAATTTTAGCCCAATATTTATTTACTAGTCAAAATTTTCACCAGAAACAATTCTCTTCCAGCTGACTACTATTCTTCCGATACAAAAATACAGTAGAAAAAATATATCCCTTAGGAATATATGACTATTAGAAAAATATGATAATTGAAAAAATATATCAGTTAAAAAAATATGATCGTTGTAAAAAAAATCATTAGAAAATTATATATGTTAGGAATAATATAAATGTTAAAAAATTAATGTGTATTTTTTTAATAACAAATAAATATTTAAATTACAATTATAAATAAATAAAAATAAAAATATCAAAATTAATATTTTAATAGAACAATGAGTATTTTTTTAATAACGAATAAATATTTAAATCACAATTATAGATAAAAAAATAAAAATATCAATATCAATATTTTTATAAAATAATAATAAATTTGAAGAGTGTATTATTTATTATTGTTAAAAAATGATTAATTAAATTTATAAAAATAAATTTGTTATTAAATTTTAATCGAATTATATTCAATCCACTACTAATACTCTTGGATTGCTTTGACCTCCCTAGACTTTACGTTATGGCCATTTTGGCGTAAGCAGGGGGCGGCGGGAGGTGGGGGCGGCGTGCGCACATTAAAGTCTCTGCCCTTTGATTAGCTACGCAAATACACAATAAATGTATTTTGAAGAAAAATTGTTTGAGCGAGATTTACCATAATGGGAATCCATGAAGTTAATGCCGGGAGGCTTAAAAAAGGGGGGGGCCGGCGGGGGAGGGACAAAGTAATCAAGCATCTTTTCGTGTCTACACTAAACCAGTCAGTGTCAGCAGCTAATTAATTTCTCTGTTCAGATTTTAGCTAAATTATGCGACATTCACGAACTTTTTACTACCTTCAGAACATTTTAGGAAGTTCATTTATATCCATCTACTTGACAATGTTTACGTATTTTTGAATCAAAGCAGATTAGATAAGAATGTGCATCCCTAGCAATGCAAGTTGCCCACAATATGATGCGTAGATTCATGATGATACTGACGTGGTCAATCATGGTTCGATGGATCACCTGGACTGGACATTATCCTGGGGATGTACCTTTCCATCGTCTGGTTCCAAACGCGTGCTAAACCTTACTTCTATACTTGATCCTCAATCATGATTAAAAGACGACGAAAATGCAATCTCAGAAAATGTAAAGAAAACGAGAAGAGACAGAAACCGGAAGGCGGATACAAAGCTTGCTCAGGATAAAATTCAAAAACTGACGTAGTACTTTAGATGTGCCAAAACGAGGAGAAGGCAACAGGAAAAAATATGCAGTAGCACACATGGCTCCTTCTTCTACATCTTTGCCTTCTTCTTCCTCCAAATCTCCTCCTCTTCCTCCTCCCCACCAACCCACTCACTTCACCCCTGTAAGTACATAGACGTAGCCAACGTACATATCGTTTGTTTCTCGAGAAAGAAATGAAAAGAATATGATTATCTGTATATGGTTATGTTCTATGTAGTTGTTTTCTTGATAGAGTTGTTAATTTGTTGTAGATTCAAGAATGTGAAAGAGAAGAACATGATGAAGATGGATATAGCGAGGAGCAAATAATCCAGAACAGAGGGAGACCGGCCGCTGGTTCTACGGAGAAGGGAGTTACTCCAAAACACCGCCCGACGCCGCTCCATGAAACTTACAAAAGTTCCAAACCCAACGCCAAGAAGAACTCGGAGTCTGATACAACGGAGACCGAAGAGGACGGTTCGGTCTTGTGTAACAAGTGCCGCCCACATGCGCGCGAGAAGATCTCGGTGGTTCCGCTGGACAACAATGGTCTCAACAATCAGTCTTCGTCGATTGCGAGTCCCAATGGCATATTCAAGGCCATCTTTTCGTCGCTAACGAGGAGAAGCCCGAGGTCAACGGAGGCGTTAACGACGGCCAGAGAGGAGCAGTGGAAGATTGCGGTGGCAGAGCTCTCGCACAAGCTGATTCAGGCTACAAGAAAGAGAGACGAGGCTCTTCTTGAAGCTTCAAGGCTTAAGTACTCCATGGCTGAGCTAGAGAAGAAGCTCAACAAGCTCGAGATTTATTGCCATAACTTGAAGTCTGGCCTCGAAGAGTGCAGCACCAACTCGCGCTATCAAATAGGAAAGAGCCACATTAATCGGCTGGTGAACCATCACGGCTCCCTGAGCGTTAATGACAAAGCGATTGAGCATTTTCTGGTTTCGGTTTCGGAGGCTCGGTCTTCGGTCCGGCTCTTGTGCCGCGCGCTCACTATGCAACTCAGGCAAATGGGAAACAAAGTATATGAAAGAATTTCGGTACTTCTACAACCTTATGATATAAAGGTTTCACTCTCGAAGAACCCAAGAAGCTGGATTTTCTACCTTGAGGCTTTGCTGAACCAAGCTTTCTATGAGGACTTCGAATCTGTTGGGTTTCAAAAGAACGCCTCGAATCAAATATTGAACCCGATTGATCGGTGCGAGGCTAATTTTGAGTCCTTCACCTTGCTTCGGGAGTTGACATGGGAGGAGGTCTTGAATAAGGGGACAAGGCATTTCAGTGAAGATTTCAGCAGGTTTTGTGACACGAAAATGAGTGAAATTGTCGCAATATTGGGGTGGAACAGGGCATGGCCTGAGCCACTGTTGCAGGCATTCTTTGTTGCTTCAAAAAGTGTGTGGTTGGTGCACCTTTTGGCCACCTCGGTGCACCCGAGCTTGCCTATATTCAGGGTGGATAAAGGAGCGGGGTTTGATGGAGTTTACATGGAGGACATGGGTGGAGATAAGATGAGGACATTGATGCCGTCTGTGGTCCGGATCATGGTTGCACCTGGGTTCTATGTCTACGGCAGCGTGGTTAAATGCAAGGTGCTATGCAGGTACTGCAACAGCAACAACATCAACAATCAGTGATGGTCAAGGCAAAGGTTTACTTATCCACCATAGCGAGGGTTTAATAATTATATGATTTAGAACTGAAATATTTTGATTCGTTTGTAATACTTTTATGCGCAGTTTTGTTGTTAATTGTTATATAATTGGGATGGTACTGTTCAAGCTCCCTTTTTTATGGATACCTTTCTGTGTCGAGAGGTTGTCGTATTTTTTTATTTTCTGGGTCAAAGTAGACGATGGTTTTCTTTGTTTTTTCCTTTGTTTGGTCTATTAAATTCTTCACCATTTACATTCGTGGGCACATGGGATTTCTTTCCCTTATCTAGTCCTGGGGATTGGATTCTAATTTCTGATTCCATACAAATTGACGATATTACTTTTGATGGGTCCTAACCTAAGTACATGGATATGATGATACCAACGGAGAAAGCAGAAAACGAAGTGAAATGTATAGGGTCCATATGAACCAGAATGCTTCTCTCTGCAATTATTATCGTCTTCTTGGATCCTCTGAATTTTATCCATCGTTTTACACGAGCCTTGTTCTCATTACTAAATAATGGAAGCCATGTATGTGTAACAGTACAGCAGGCCAGCTTTACATTCAGCTGAGAATTGCAATCCCAAAAAACCCAAATTCCAGGTGGTTTTTTAAAGGTCTAGTAGCCTATGTGTATTATTTGCTGAGATTCTGGCTAAAAAAACTAGAGACTGACCTGTATATAACTCTTTGTAACCAGCACTACATTTGATTTGCAAACGAGTACAAAATACAAATACAATGAATGATTATGATAATTAGAAAGTATTCTTAAAGAGTACCACAGAGAGGAATTTGAAGTCCATTTCTAAATGAAGGACACTCATGAACAGGTGGGAGTGTGGGACACCAATTTGACAGGATATATAAGGCTGAGTTTGTACGAGAGAAATCTCATGAATCGTGAATGAGCATGGTTTAAGGCATGTATGTTTCTTTTTAAGCAGCGAAGGAAACTAGAAAAAGATATAGAAATGGATGACAATAAGACAGACTGCATATATTCATCACGAAGCCTGACAAGTTCTGGTGTTGGACCACCCGATTATTTGCAAAGCAGCGGATCAACTCCCGAATAAATTTGAGCATTCTCATTGGAGAAGCATAATTGAATTGAAAGTGTTTATATTTATAGTGTTTAATTATTAAAATGAGATGAGATGGCAGTGTCTTGACATCCAAACCAGAAATCTACAAAACAATTTGAGGTGAAGTTTTTAATACTTCTTATACTAGTAAGTTAGTATAGAGTACAGTCTATATCATAAATAAATAAAAGGGTAATATTAGATATAGTCATGGATCGTATAAATGCCGCGCATTTTAAAAAAAAAAAGTGAGATCCATTATTAAAAAATTAATTTTTTTTATGTAAGTCTTATATTTACTTATTTTTTTTAAAATAAGTGTACGATACTTACGCACTTTATGATTGTAAATATCATTTCTCATAAATACATGATCATTGTTAAAGGTTAAAATTTATATATATATATATTTTTTTTTTGGCTTGTATTTTTTAATTTTTTCAATCCCGCGTATTAGACATGACAGGGTGTATCCTCTGCTTACATATAAATAGAGCTTTTTTATTTATTTTATTTTCAAATTAAGAAACCCTATTAGGTGCTAAAGAAAAGGAGATATTAGAAACTATATTGGGCAAGGCCAGGCTAATTTGGGCTCAGCCGTCGTATGACATATGGGATCATTTCAATGACGCTCTACCTCCACATGGCCTTTCCAACTCTGCCCTTTTGGTTTTCTAAACAGGCATAGCTGGGTAAGACTATACCCATGTGTAATGATTCAATACCAAGTCTAATTCATATCTGCATTTGTACTCTAAAATCATTTCACAACATTAAGATTGACACTTCTTTAAAATTATAATAAATATTAAAAATCTCGCAATATAAAATCTCATTCACTAAATTTATATATACGTCTAAACTTTGTAGTCTGTATAGCTTATAGCATGAGAGTTTCATATTTAGATTATGGTCTCGATCATTTGAAAGACACATTTGTCATGCTTGTTAGTTGTAGATTGGGTGTTTGAATATTAGATTCAGCTTAAAATTAGACTGAATTTAGCTGAGCTAAGCTGAATTTGCAACCAAACGCATCCTTGCTTCAATTAACCATGTTTGGATAATGAAAGTATTTCATCTCATTATTACAATTTTTTTGAATTCTCACATAAAATATAATAAATAATTTAAATTTTTTAAATCTCAAAATAATAATAATATTAAAAAATAATATTATAATAATAATTTATTTAACTTTCATCTCACTGTCCAAATAACATCTAAATGATAAATGTTGTCTTTCATTCGTAGTTTTATAATTCAAATGAATTATATTATTTCATTTTATATTTAAAAAATAATAGTTATAAGAAGTTGTTCAAAATGTCGCATCAACCAATGATAAAATAACAAGGCGAGCGTACTTTCGTGAGGAAGACGGGTTCATACTCGAAAGGGACCAAGTTCACATTGGACGTCTTCAATAAGTCCGGTCCATTCGTCAATACTTTTCGTTAGCCGGTTCATCAACATCGGCTAGCCACCACGTTATTAAGATTGTAAACGAATCAATCTATTCGATAGTCTACTCGGTACTTACTCAGTTAAACTCGAATCAAGCTCGACTCGTAAAAAAAAAGCTCGTTTGTAAAAATAGATGCTCGCTCGATTTGTAAATGAGACATACCTGATAAAACTTGACTTGACTCAGTTAAAACTCGTTAAGACCCTCTCGTTTATACTCGAGCTGACTCGTTAGCTAAACTCGATTAAGATTTATTCATATATTGACAAATATATAAATGCATCTATGTGTATACACACACACATATATATGTATTAGCTAATAATATAAGCATACAACTTTTATAATTAAATATATAATATGTAATCTAATTACTTATGTCTATATAATGAATATACTTTATAGGTATATTTTATAATTTGTATAATAATTAATCGATAAAATTTAATAATTTTATATACTAGTTTATGTGAACTATATATGAAATAGATATATGCTATCATATTAAGTGTATGTATTAATAATGAAAGCCGCTTAGGAGCGGTCAGTCTATTAAGGAGTGTTTAACAACCCTCAAATGAAAGGTTGTCACGTCAGAAATTATACACAAATTATCCTAAGATCATCACACCCGATCAAGAGTCTTGAAACAAACATCGTCCAAGCCTTCAGCCCTACTATCGTCCAAGCCGCAGGAGTCGAAGTTCCAGTATACAAAGTCTTCGTGGGTTTCTCGTTCTTTGTCGAAACTCTAGTATACACATCGAAGTTGTAGTATACGAAATCGGAAGATTAACTCTTTATTTTTCCAAGTCAAACATGCCGGAAGGTAATAGTAGTATTCCATCTCTATCCGTCTCTCTCAGGACCAGAATTATCACAAAGACCTACGTAGAAGTGGAGCATTTTTCTTTTCCCTAGTTTGCAGCAAAGACTTCAACACACTCTTGCTATTTTATAGAGTTACGTACATACGTGGACGACAGTGCAAATCAAGTTTCCTAATCTGGTTATTCTCGGTCTCACTTTAATTTCAAGTGAAAAGCCCCAAACGAATGCAGATGAAAACCTGCCCTACTCCGCAAACTCGGTCTGAGATTTTATTAATTTCTCTAGAAATTAAATATTGGTCAAGAAATATTTAGATCTAAGAAAAAAAAAAAGAAAGAAACGAATCACGCAGATATGGAAACGAAGATCTTCATATCACAAAATCTACCAAATAAGCAAAGGTACCCCCAATAAAGAGATTGAAATTGAAAACAAAGATCTTCAGACCTACAGAGGAGATGTTCTGGACTCTGGATGGTAAAGGGCGGAGAGGGGTGTTTCCGTGCTAGAATCAGGAGAGGGGGCTAGCCGCAATGGAAGCAACGATGAAGAGAGGGGGCGGAGAGGGCGTCAGAGAGGGTCATCACCAAGCTATCATCGTGTGAGTTCTGTGCCACGGAATGGAGAAAGGATGAAGGATGGTCACCGTGCATGATCTCTTGCAGTGGTTGCACATCCTATAATTAGTGAGATGCCTACGTGGCACTCAATCATTGGAGGGCTGTTATTTAAAGATAAATAGTTGACCGGTTAGAAGATTAACTCATTAATAATATATGTAGGCATATAATATATTGTTATTTTGGATAAATATCAACTAGTTAGATATTAATTATTTATAAATTTTTTAAAATTTTATAATTCAATAAAGGTTCTACTTGTTAGTTGCATAATACTATAAATTTAATATTATATTTTTATTTATTTAATTTAGTAATTATTAAATTTTATTAAAAAATAAACAATTTGAGCTCGAGCTCGGCTCGACTCAAACTCATTTGTGGGACAAGCTTGAGCTCGAGTCCGAGTTGAGAGTTTAGTTTATCGAGTCGAGCTTGAACAAAGAATAAAAGAAATATTGAGCTCGAATATTTTGAGTCGAGTCGAGCTCGACAAGCCAAAGACCGGCTCGACTTGGTTCAATTATAGCCATGCACGTCACCTTCACTTCGGCATTATTTTCAAACCAAGTTACATCTTAACAATCTTAACAGTTGTGTCGCTATCCAAAAAGAAAATAGAGTTATTTTATGGATAATGCTACTCATCCCGCTCATTTATCCCGTTTTCTTTTCCCATTTGACGTGGCCGCTACATGTTACACATCTTTTAATTTTTTTAATCCCATGTTGTTTCCTTCCAAGCCCATTGACTTGGTCTCCTTTTCTTCCCGTTAAACACTTCATTTAATTTATTTTAAACACATCCCCATCTAGTTCGCCATCCCCTGTCCCACGAGTTTGTCTCCATTCCTTCCCTTGACTTCGCACGCAAAAAGAATCTCCGTTTAACCGTCACGCCAACTACTCCCCAAGGATGTGAATACCCACTCCACTGCACCTCCCTCCTCTTCAAGCACCACCTATAGACCACCGTAAACCACTCGGTTAGGCCCCTGTTCTTACTCCTCAAAACAGAGCAGTCCCACACGACTCCCACTGTCGTGAACAGTGAAGTCCAACAACCGCAGCCCACGTAAGCAACACCCCCTTAGTCATAGATAGCTCCTCCACCATCTTATGTAAACTAGGGCAGCAAAAAGAGCCAATGGAGACTTGCCCTAGGGGTGGGCAGCGGGGCCCCGCCCTCGTTTAATGGGGTAGAGCCTCCTGTTCGTCAGATGCGGGGGACAGGTGGTCTCGCTGGCATCTGACCCCCAAGGCGGGGGCGAGGGCGGGATAGGGGCGACCCCTGCCCCGCCCCATATATATATATATAATTATATATATATAAGTATATATATAAAAAAAAAATAACTCAGGCATGAAACGACATCATTTAATGCCTAGATTTTTTCTTTAAATATACAAATAACAAAACGATCTCGTTTCGTCAATGAAAAAATGGCATTGTTTCATTTTTTGTTTAAATCCCCACGCATGATTACCCTACCTAGAATTTCTCACTCTCTCACTCACACACACACTCTCTCTTATGTTCTGCAATCTGCATCTCCGTCGCCGTCACCATAACCGTCGCCGTAGCCTTCCGTGACTCTGTCTTCATTTTCGTCGCTAAAGGTAAGAAACCCTAAATCTACTTAAATTTTTTGTGATATTTATTTTATGGAATGAAGATTGGAGGAAGGATGTGGTTTAATCGGAGATGGAGGATGGGATTTTGTGAATTGTGTGCTGTGGAGACTTGATTATACATGTGGTTTGAATGATTGATGAACAAGTGTACTGTGTAGTCGTGTGTGAATTTGTCCGTGACTGATGACTCCGTGGTTTATTTTTTTCATTTTTTTCGAAATACCCTAAAATAATTTAGGGGTTTGATTGAAACCACTAAATTAATTTATGGTTTCAATTCACCCTAAAATGTGGGAAACATCAAACATTTCCGAGACTCTAAAAGATTTTATATCATATTTTAGTATCTAATTATTTTGCATGTATGTTTTATTGTTTTTACATTCTCAATATACATATGCCAAATCCTAATAACCGATCTATGCTCATCTGCCTCATCTTCATCTCAAATTCCAATTGCTCAATCACAAATTCTCAATCTCATCTTGATTAGTATTTTTAATATTTTGTATTTTAATATTTTTAATTTTTGTTTCATTTTATAACTTTATAATTCTAATTTGTTTTATTTTTAACTTATTAATATTTCAGGTTTTATAACTTATTAACTTTTATGATCTTGATTTTCAGTCTCACTGCAGGCGACACAACTCACCGTTCAATGAACTCATCGCCACAGCACCATCCCAAATTGATCAAATTGAAAAGTTATGAGTTATAATTGTTAATTTACAATTAAGTGTAATGTTGCTACAATAGTTAATAGTACAATTTGTAATATTTAATATTTTTATAATAGTTGGTAATATTGTAATAGTTTATTAGTTCTCTTAGAGTCTTAATTTGTATAATTGTAAATTGTAATTTGTAATAACTTAGTGTCTTAGTGATGATTATTACTTAATTAGTTAATAGTTGAAATTTAGTATATAATTAATAGTTATATCTATATATATTTTTTTTTTCAATTTTTAAATATATTTATCTTTTTAGTTAAATTATGGGTCCAGAATGGCCTAAAAACGGATTCTGGACCCAATGTGGTCCAAAAATAGATTATGGGCCATTTAGGGCCCATAAAGCTAATCTAGGCCGAAGGCCCAGTAGGGGGGCAGACGGATGGGGGTCCACTCCTGCACCCCGGCGAGTGGACGGGGTACCCCGCCTCACATGGGCGGGGGCAGGATACGGGGAACAATTTTCCACCCCTGCCCATGCGGGGGCGGGGGAGGGGTGGCCTTGACCCGTAGGGGCGGGTAGCACCCCTAACCTGCCCTACGCGACTAGCAGAAGCCAGACCACCACACGCTGCTGAGCTTTCTCCTGTAGGATCGAAATGGAAAT
Organism: Juglans regia; assembly: GCF_001411555.2. Taxonomy (NCBI): domain Eukaryota; kingdom Viridiplantae; phylum Streptophyta; class Magnoliopsida; order Fagales; family Juglandaceae; genus Juglans; species Juglans regia. The sequence continues at coordinate 32,374,010 of NC_049902.1, read as the reverse complement.
CGCTAGGCCCCTTTCCCTCATAGTCAGGGAAGCGTAGCCCGCTTGCAGCCCTATACCGTTGCCTACACCACCATGGCTCTCCACCATAACGCCACAAGCTATACTCAAATGCACACTCTATTTTCACACCACAAAACAGAGTAATGTCAGAGCCCTTACCTCGTTGCAAACCACAAATGAACCCAATCGTAAACCACAACATCTCCTCCCTCTACGATCACCTAGATCATAGCCCAGACAACATGGGTCCTCCATCCGCAGCGAAACCAACTCCATCTCCAACCTCACTACATTTTCTATCATTTTTGGTTGTCGTTTTTCAGTCCTAGTTCCACCTAAGTTCCACGAACATATCCTACAGTTGAAGAAAAGAAGACGGAAGAGCCAAAGCAAGAAAGTGAGGACGATGATGTGGGATTCAGCTTGTTTGATTAGATTATTCTAATAGTTTGTTGTCTTCTATTCTATTAGGTAGTTTAAGACTTGAGTGGCAACCTTGTTGAATTTTTGCAATTTTTTATAATTATCCTTAAAAGTGTTGTAAGTTGAGAAATGACAATAAAATATGTTTATGGAGTTCTAATTCACAACTAGCTGGAGTTTTATGCATTTGTTAAGTTTTGGGTTGTTTCTTTAATCTTCTCAGTTATGAAATCAATTTTTACTTCAACAAAAAATAAAAAATAAAACTCCAAACTCTTTCCTCCTCCACGACTCTTCCCATGGATGTTTCTGTAGACTTTTGAGGTCTTCCCCATTGTCCTTCCTTTTTACGAATGGACTATTCATAACTCTTTCTCAAATTCTATCTCTGGTTTCTCTGCAAACATAGATAAAGTCGTAAAGACCAAGGGAAAATGGCAATTGTGTTTGCATTTCTCTAATTTTCTTTCTTCACTCTGTTGTCTTGTCCCGTCTCAATTGTCAAAATTGATCCTGCCTTTCCTTCTTCACTCATTCAGCCAAAGTAGCTCTCGCAGCTTGCAACCAAAAACCAGCTTTACGAAATAAAGTATTTCACGCAAATACTTGACCACTTCAATGGGGCTGCGGAGGGAAAAAAATAATGTGGGACTGGGGGCAAAGTCGATGGGGCTAGGGAGGAAAAATAAATATGGGACTGGGGGGCAAAGTCGATGGGTGATGGGGCTATGGAGAAGGAGACCAAAGTCTGTAGCGGGGGGACGTGTTTAAGCTTTGCAACGTGGGATAAAAAAATTTAAAAGCTGTCAAACGCGTAGGGGTCATGTCAAACAGGAAGAGAAAACGAGATGACTGAGCGGGGTGAGTAGCATTATCCTTATTTTATTGTCAAGTAGAATGGATTATTTACATTGACTTATTTTGTAATATTTAAATTTTAAAATTTATTTTTAAAACTAAATTATGCAATATAAGTAATTTATTATATATACTTTATGCATCCACTTGAGAATATAAATTTTTAAGAAAATAAAATGTATAGACTAAGTGCATGTTTGAGATTGTGATGAGAAATATAACTTATAGCTTTAGGGCTTATAACTTAAATAATAAGTTTTATAGTTCAAAAGCTGTTTATTATCTGATAAATATGTATCTAAAACACTTTTAAAGTTAGTTACATTAATTTTTTAAAAATATATAGTTATCTGCAGAAGTTTTTTTTATAAAAACTTCAATTTGGCGCTTTTAAAAAAAATAGACTTTCAACTTTTTTAGGTAATTAAAATACTTTTTATAAATTTACTAAACATATCGTTTTTTTTTTCTTTAAAAGAGCTTTTAAATAGTTAAAAGCACTTTTTAAACTTTCAAACTCAATCCCAAACCGGCTCTTAATTAGATTTAGAGAGTTTATACTTTTTTTTAAAAAAAATTATGTTTTCAAATTGGTTTGTATAACACATTAGAGCATCCGCATTCAGATGCTTAAAGCTTCTAATTCCCTAAATTTTAGTAAAATATTTTAACTTTTTGACAAAAGCTCATCTCCATCCGGCTACCTATTTTAGGGGGAGGTTTTGAGATTTAATCAGCGACTCCCTAAATATGTGGAGCTATTATTTATCCATAAATAATTTTTTATAAATATTTAATTCTATGTAATAAAATAAATTCATTTTCCAATCATCTATATTTTCTCTCATACTCTTATTTGTTATAATTAGAATTTTAAATTGACCGTTTGTGAAAATATTATTATTTTTAAATATTATAATTTATTGTTACGAAAGCATTGATTTTAAAAATATTATTGCTTAGAGATATAAGTAGTTTAAAAAGAATTGATGAAAAATCGAAAATATGGGTACAATAAATAATTAAATAATTATGAAAATGTGAAGAAAAGTTAAAAAATTTCTTCTACTCTTTCCGTGAAAGACTAATAAAGGAGTAGAAAAACAAATAAAGAAATAATATATAATATTATTTTAATAGAATAGAGAGTGAGATGTATGATACTTTAAAAAGATTAGTAAAATCTAGGAAAAAATTTAGGAAAATATGATTTTTAGCTAAAATTTAGGAAAAAATTTGTTCATCCAGATGTGAATGCTCTCAGGGTCTATCTGGGGTCGCGGTATGAGTCCTAAACAATGTTTAAATAGTCTTAAAAACTATTTAATATAATAATTAGATGGTTTGGGTATTACATATTAAAACACTTTTAAATAAGCTAAAAAATATATTTGAGGAAGAGCATCGATCATTTTCTTCAAACGTGTTTTTTCGGATAATGCGGAACGTAATTCGAATTTTAAAAAGACTGTCAATGGACAAAAGTACCTATATAACTTTTAGATAATTACAACTTTCAAACTTTTAAGAATATGATCATAATATTTAAAAATTCAAATAATTGTCACTTCTATCTCAAAAAATATTTTTTTAATTTGTTTCCAAACAAATGCAATATGTTTACCAAACATATATAAGGGTGGGCAACGGGGCCCCGCCCCTGCCCCGCTTCCACTCCGCCCCCGCTCCTCCCATGCCCCTGCCCAGCATCTAGGGCCCCTAGCGGGGGCAGGTGGCAGGGCAGGCCCAACCCCGCCCCTCCCGCTTACATTTATATATATGTATTATAAATATAAATATATATTTATATTTTATAAATTGTGTATATATAAATATATATTACAATTTGTTATACTTGTTCACAAAATATGCATTGGTAAATTTAAAAACTACATAGTTTTAAAACTAATACACTACAATTTACACAAAATATGCACTATCAAATTTGAAAATTACATAGTTTTTAAATTATAGTCATATTTACAAAATTTAAATTTATAATTTGGGTCTAAAAATGTATTTTTAATTACTTTTATACTTAGAAATAATTTTTAAATAAAATAAATGTAGTATTATTTTAAGTAGAAGGAGGCGGGACGGATTGAGAATCCACCCTGCACCCCGCCCCCGCATGCCGGGGGCGAGGGACAGGAGTGGAAATCCCACCTCCCATCCCATGCGGGGCGGGGTGCCCCCGCCCTGTAGGGGCGTGTAGCACCCCTAAGCATATGATTATTAAATAATAAATAACTTTTTAATAATATAACTTATTACTTAAGTTATAAGTCCTAAAACTATAACTTATATTTTTCATTGCAATTCCAAACATATACTTAGTGAAATGCTTATATAACATAATTTGATTTGAAAATTAATTTGAAAATTTAAATTTTACAAGTTAAGTCTTACCATTTAAGTAAGAGTAATGTTAGATTCAAATATGAGTTGTGCAAACGCCGTACTTCTTTTGAAAAATTGTGGGATCTACAATTAAAAAATTATTTTTTTCATGTAAGTCTTATATTTATTTATTTTTTTACAAAATGGGTGCGCGACGTTTGCGCACTCCTTGACTGCAAATATCGAATTGAGAATAGAGTCCTTATAATATCAAGGTCTAGTTTGAATAGTGAGATGAGATGATATAATCTGTGAATAGTAGTGAAATGATTTGAATTAAAATGTTTATGGAGTTTTAGGAAATGAGAAAAAAAAATTGAATAAAAATATTATAAAGTTAAAATATAATTAAAATATAATTTTTTAATATAATTCTTATTTCTTGATTTAAAAAAATTAAATTATTTTTTATATTTTATTTAGAAGTTTAAAAAGGTTGTAATAATTAAATGATGAGATGAATAAATAAAAAGTTAAAAGTTAGAAATTAAAAAATATTTATATTTGTAATATTTAAATTAAAAAATATTTAAATATTTGAGATGAGATAAAACAACAATATTGCCATCCCAATCGGGCGTTATTCTAACTTTTTAAGATCTCGCGCTGCAGAAATCAGAAGCCGGAGCCGGAGCCGGAGCCAGTGTAGCTTCCCTTTTAATAATGTGCTAATTGAATTAAAAAAAGCCACGCTCGTTCTCTCTCTCGTCCGAGTTTCCCTTCTCTCTCTAGACCCTGACATCGGCCAGTTCACGATCTCTGTCCCTCCCCGATTTCGATTTCCGAGTGATTAATTGGAAGCAAAGGAGAAGAGAGAGATCAGAGGCTTCTGGGACTATGTCGATGTCCGATTCTGACTCATCTTCGCTTGGTGGCGAGTACAAGAATTTCAGACAAATCAGCCGTGACCGTGAGTATCGTCTCTCCCTCCACGAACTGTTTCTCTCTCTCTTTCATTCCGATTTAATAATTTTTTTCGCAGTGGTTGGTTTCGGTAAGGAATTCATTAGTAAAACTCTTAGTTGATTTCTTACATGTTTTTGTTAAATCTGGATGTGGGAGTAATAAATTCTGGTCGATTATTTGCATTACTCGTGGTTGGAAATGTAAGTTCTCAAGTACTACATATTTATGTGTTCCAATGGTTAATGCATTTTGTAATAAAACGAAAGTGTCAATATTTCCACGCTCACTTCCGTCTGAACCTTATAATGCTGCCTGTCTTAGCGGCCATACTGGTTTTTTAAGAACAATACTTAGGCTCGAGTAGTTACGGTTGAGCAAGCTAGAGAATTCAAGTGTTGGGTGGAAGGAAAGATTGAGTGTAGCCTGTATAGGTTAGGTTATTGGTGGTTCCATGAGTATGGTGGTGATGGTTGGGCGGTGGGACTTTGGAACTTAAACCTTGAATAGTGGTAACCCCGCAGAGAAGGTATGTATTCCTTTGTGAACTTTCTTTCAGCTAGAATGAATGTTTCGCCAATAAACTCTCAAGTGTTAAATTTGAAGTGCGGACTGATGTAATGAAATTGAAACAAAGGTGTAGCAGAGTAGCAGTAGCAGTGTGACTCCTCATAAAAGATGGATTCATCTGCAAACTTTCTCTCAGATAAAATGAAATTTCAGTTAACAAAACCCAAGTGTTGAATTCAAAGTTTGGACTGATGTGGATGGACTAGAAACAAGAATTGAGTATTGAGATGACAGAATGATGGAAGCATTAAATTCCAAGACACCCAAAGATGAAAATTAAAGGTTGAGACACCCAAAGATGAAAATCAAAGTGGTGTATATATGGGGACTGTAAACCATCTACTTCGCATGGTGCATTTTATCATACTTGAGTTTTAGGAACCATACCATCTACCAATGATATGGCTAAAAGAAGATGTTTGCTGGTATGAAGAAGATAATAATTGCATCTTCCATCCACTGATGATACCATCCTTTTGTGGGGCCAGAAGGATCAATGGAGTTTGAGCGCTCTGTAGCTTCTCATGATGGTGCTTACAAGTCGTATAAACTGATGGTCCTCTTGCTGAAATTTCTCTGCTCCAGTTTCAATCAATTGACTGTTCTCATGCACGAATATCTACTATTATTGTTTTTCCAATTTGATAACGTGTGTTTTTTCTCCTTCATTGTAACTTGGGAATAAAATTCTATTTTCTATAATATCCTACAAACTATTTTTTCTATTTTCTTTTTCTATTCAAGTATTTGATACATCTGCTTGCTGATGTAATGCCTTTTTGACTCTTTTAAGTTAATGGCAGTGAAAGTTGTTAGGGACTTTGATCAATGATTTTCCTGACATCCTCTTTGTCCTATGGTGGTTACCAAGAAAAAAGAAAATTAACCAAGTTTTTAATTCTTGGATTCACACGATGTATAACCTAGTAATGAAAGTCCACTCAACTGTGCTTTATGTAACAGTTTTTCTTTTGCAGAAACTTAAATCTCTTATTAAGTTTTCTTGGCAACTAAATGTAGATCAGAGAAAAAGATGTTCGTTTGGAGCATGCCTGTATGTTGTTGCAGTGATGATCCACAACATAGTCTATGTTTCTTTTAGAACTTAAGTTATTTTGTTATCATGAATTGGTTGACTATCTGACAGTCTCCCAAGTTCATTAGAGATTAGGCATGGCCAAATCGTGGACTGAATGCTCAGTAATTATTTAATACTGTTTGTTTGTTTTTAATTCAAATCCTATTTATGTGTAGGATTATTGCATGAAATGCTTCAGTCGGCCAAAACAGGGGATTCAAAATCAACTTGGAAGGTATATGTAGCTTTTAGTAGTTTTCTGGACATTTACACATGCATATTATTTTAGAGCATTTAATGTGCCTTTTTTATATCCATGTGCACTTTATAAGGATATATGAATTTGCTTTTTTACTCTTAACTTAATATTCTTGTTCATTATCTTTCTTGACTATGCACGTTGAACTTTTATTTGCTGATCTTATTATTTATTCCTCTGTTTCTAGTAATTCATTTCTAAATATGTCTGGCCTTGAACCTCTTTCCTCTAGGTACTTATCATGGACAAACTAACTGTCAAGGTAATGTCTTACTCGTGCAAGATGGCTGATATCACAGACGAAGGTGTTTCATGTAAGGATCATATGGAAATTTTCTGACAGGCTCTCCTCCCCCCCCCAGTGATGTTCATTTTTGTTTTCTGCCCAGTCCTTGCTATGTTTTCATCTCATAATTATCTGGCAAGCTACATTTAGTTGACTGTAGAATGTGATGCTGCATGCTACTTCATATCAATAGGTATCACATTGTCAATTTCTGTTAGATGGTTTTGAAGCCTCCGATGCAAAATCTTCCATTTTTTATTTGGAATTTCCAACTGAAATCAATTCAACCTAACCTAAATCCTAACTAGTTGGAGTCGCCTCCATGGATCCTTTACACTTTGAGTATGTATTAGCTGACAATACATAATTCAAGCCATTTCACAATGTCTGTGAACCTACTGCAACCCTCCTTTATCTTGTCTATGAAAAAAATATGACACCAAAGAGTGACAAAAGCAGAGTTTATTGGGGAATTTCCAATGGGGTGAATATGATTCCTTTGATTTTGATTTGTGGTTGTCTCCTCAAAGGGAGGGGCTGTGGTAATTACCTGTGGTATTATATCTTCAACATTCATGATTTTCTGGTACCTCTAGACAATCATGCATAGGTGTTGCTCTTGTATATGTCCCGTGTACTTGGGCTATGCATATTTCTTTCCTCAATAAAATGCTTTTTTACCTATAGAAAAAAATATGATTAATCTTATGATCTTGCTACCCTTCTTCTCGTGAATATTCTATATATTTATACAAGTTTTGTATAGAAAAATATGTTAAATAGATAGATTAGTGCATCTGTTGTTGTGTGGTATGGTTAGGATTTTAATCATTGTTCTATTTAAAAGATAACCCTAGAAATTTTCTTAATTTAAAAACTTGAATTTAGATTTTTTTTAACCTTTTTTTAATAACGAAGTAGTTTAATTTTGATTGCAAAGGCAATTATTTTTGTGCATTTTGAAGCTCTAAAGAACAGGAGTCAGTAATTTTTTTTTTGCCAAAATCTACTTCTAGCTGCCCACTTGAACCTGCCCAACAGCCCGCAAACAAATAAGAATAAGGAGGAATTCTTGTCTCTTAGTCATCTAAAAAGAAACAATTCACATCGTTTAGTACTTGGAGCTGTTCCAGTGGGCCCGATGTTTTTTGACCAACCTTGCAGTCCTATGGCCTGACCTGGCTGTTTGTCATCTCTTGGAAAGCTGATACACTAGGAAGATCCATTGACTACTCTCTGCTTTTGAAGAAGTTTTTAGGAATTAAGCTGGAAGGCTGTTACAGAATCTAGTTTTTTGTTGGAGATGTAAACCAGGCTGGAACATAAATAGGGTCTGGAAGATGGTGCCACTATATCTAATGTGGACACTATGGTAGGGGAGTTGTGTATTAAGCTTCCTTTAGACTGATCAAAGAACCCTTTTTGTAATGCTTTTCATTGGATCTATCTAGGTAGTAGCAGTCATTATTGAAGTTTTTTATGTTGCCTGTCATTTATTCTAATAAAGGTCTACACATCAAATAAATAAAATCAGCTGTTCGCTTTACATTTAAGATTTTTGTAAGTGATGAGACAATTGAAAAGTAATTGTTGAACATGTTTTATTTTTATCTTAGCAGTTGGTTTAGTTTCCCTGAAGTCATTAGGTTTTCAATTTTTCCTACAGTGGTTGAAGACATATACAGGCGAAGGCAGCCATTACCCTCCATGGATGCTATATACTTCATCCAACCATCCAAAGAGAAGTAATTGTTCTCCTTTGGTTAACTGTTTTTACTGTTTGTAGATACTCATAGTGCTAAAAAAGCCGAATTACATACATTTTGTTTTCTTGTCGGTCGAGGAACTCTTTGTTTCCATTTGTGTATTTTTTTATGGCCATATCTTTCTTTCTTTTTTTCTTTTTTAAAAAAGAATTGCGTCATATTAGTTAGTTCTGTTGTGAAAATCAATTTAGAGTTTGTCTTTATTTTCTTCCAGTTTTGATGGCGAGGTTTTGACTTTTTGATCTCATGCTGGTGACTTCATTGCCTTATTTTCTTTTGATCTCTCTAATCTCTCTCTCTCTCTCTCTATTATGCAGTGTTATAATGTTCTTGTCGGATATGTCTGGAAGAAAGCCTTTGTACAGGAAGTATGTGAAAGATCTTTATGTTTCCTTGTTTTGTCTGTACGAAGTTTTTATTTTGTTGCTGTTTTTTAATCTTCTTTGTATTGGTGAAGGGCATTTGTTTTCTTCAGTTCACCTATTTCAAGAGAACTGGTTAATCACATTAAGAAGGATACAACTGTTTTACCTCGTATAGTTGCATTGAAAGAGGTAAGAGTTATCTCAGTTTGGAAAATACTCCTTCCGCAGCTATTTACTCCCTTGTTTTTCCTCCATTGGTGTTTGGATTCTTAAGAAGTAGATAGTGACATATTCCTCCTTTGGGTGATAAATGCAGATGAATTTGGAGTACTTTGCTATAGATAGTCAGGTATCTGATGCTACTTCCAGTCAACTTGTTTAATACCATATTCATAATATAGATAGTGTGCATTTAGTGTGGACGATATGCTTTTATCTTCATATAGATGATTTTGAATTGAATATTGATGATTCTCCTATCTTTTCATCATAATTTTGGTGAGTTTTACAAACCATTGCTGCTGATGAATTGTGTTCCATTCCAAATTATACTGTTGTGTGCCAATTCATGATAAAGTCTTATTATTGTCACTTCTTGTTTGTTATATTCTTGGTATAGGGTTTTATCACCAATAATGAAAGGGCTTTAGAGGAACTTTTTGGAGATGACGAGGATTGTCGCAAAGGTGTAGCCTGCTTGAATGTGATGGCTAACCGCATTGCTACAGTTTTTGCTTCGTTAAGGGTATTTACATTTTTTTTACTTCTGAATTTGATTTGTATTATATTAAAAGTTTTCTGAAGCACGCTTATCTTTAATTATATCAGGAATTTCCTTACGTGCGTTATCGTGCTGCCAAGTCCCTTGATGCAACTACAATGACAACTTTCCGTGATCTAATTCCTACAAAGCTTGCTGCTGGTGTTTGGGACGGTATTATGAAATATAAATCACTTCCTAACTTCCCTAAGACAGAAACATGCGAGTTGCTCATCCTCGACAGATCTGTAGATCAGGTTTTTAGGTGCATGTGTTTGTTATGAATTATAATTTTCTTACTGTAAACATTGTTTATATTGTTTACAATATTCATCGTTTAAATTTCTAGATTGCTCCTATCATACATGAATGGACATATGATGCCATGTGTCACGATTTACTGAATTTGGAGGGAAATAAATATGTGCATGAGGTAAGTTGTCCATTTTAAATTTTATATAAATCCTTTCAATTACTTGCAGTGCCTTTTGGATACTGTACGTGAATTGATTGTATTGTTCAGGTTCCTAGCAAAACCAGTGGTCCACCTGAGAAAAAAGAGGTTCTTTTGGAGGATCATGATCCTGTCTGGCTTGAGCTTCGGCACGCACATATAGCAGATGTATTTCCCATGTTTATAATTCCTTTTTTCCATGTATAGATATATAAATTGAGTTATATTAATGAATTTGAATCAATGATCTTCTCAGGCCAGTGAACGGTTGCATGAAAAGATGACCAACTTCATTTCAAAGAATAAAGCTGCACAAATCCAACATGGTTCAAGGTTGATGTAAATTTTCTTGTTAAATATTTCTTCCACCAGGCATCCAAAAATTATGACACTTCCAAGGAGTCGAAGCTTTTTAAACCTTTACCCCTTTATGCTGTATTGATAGATAGCATCTCAGATTCTCAATGAAGGAGTGCCCTCATTGAAAATTATGAAGGGCCTTATAGGAAGATTATTGTACTTCTTCTTCACTCCACAACAGTCATGTCTTTGGAACCAAAACAGTCATTTTGGGATAGAGGGAGTAGTTTTGTTTTGCACTCCTTGTATCTTTATCCTTGATAGTGAATTTAACAAATGTGAGTGAAGATTACTTATTATGAGTGTTAATGAGGAAAAGGTGAGAATATTTTTTTTTTTATAATTAATAAGAAACTATATTCCCAAGAATAGGCAAAACCCAAGTACACAGGACGTATACAAAGAAAATACCTACATCTCTCTAAAAACAAAAGAAAAGCTAATACAAATTTAGAAAGTTAACATCATCCATTACAAGAGTTTTAGCCCACAAACACAAAGTACTAAAGAAAAAATCCCTAAGTTCTCCCATCGATCATTCTTTGTCTTCAAAGCATCTCCCATTCCTTTCAATCCATAGACACCACATCAAACAAGAAGGAATCATTATCAGCAACATTCTTTCTTCCCTTTAATCCATACCAACCTGCATATAGATCCACTACATCCTTAGGCATCACCCAAAGCAAACCTGTCCGATTAAAAACCTCATTCCGCAAAGACAAGGCCACTTGACAGTGAAGAAAGAGATGATTAACAGATTCTCCATTCTTCTTGCACATGACACACCAATCAGCTATGCACACATCTCTCCTCCTAAGATTATCAGTCGTCAAAACTTTGCCAAGAGGTACCCCACCCAACTGAAAAAAGCCGCCTTGGTAGGTACCTCCACTCTCCAAATATTTTTCCAAGAAAACTCAGCTCCTGTTACAAGTTAAAATTCTGTAAAAAGAAGAAATGGAGAGAACTTGAAATTTCCTGCATGAACCCACAACATACTATCCTCTCTTCTTGGCATCACCTTTGAACTATAAAGTCTCCCCAAAAAAGCAGTAACATCATTCACTTCCCAATCAATGGCATTTCTAACAAAGTCAACATTCCACTGAATATTATTATCAATACTATAAAAAGAATGTTCCACAGCTACATCTTGATCCCTAGCAATCCAAAAGAGATAGGGAAAATCCAACTTAAGTGTAGAATCCACACACCAAATGTCATGCCAAAATAGAATCCTCTTCCCATCTCCCACCTTCAATTTAATATGATTAGAGAATTCCCCCCAACCTTTCCGCAAACTCACCCCATATGCACCTCGTATTTCTTTTGAGGCCCCCCCCAACACGCACGTACGCACACACAAACTTCCATATTTAACATCAACAACGTTTTAAGGCATTTCTCTCCATATGATATCTCCAAAGCCATTTTCCTAGTAGTGCTTTATTAAACAACCTCAAATTTTTTATCCCCAAACCACCACAAGAAATCGGTTGACAAACCTTGTTCGAACTAACTAAATGAAATTTTCTTCTCCTTTACCACGCCACTAGAAATTCCGATACAAACTCTCAATTCTTCTTTCTACCCTTGCCGGCAATGGGAAAACAGAGAGAAAATAAGTTGGAAGATTTGAGAATATTTTTATTTGGTATTTATGTTGCTTAGGCTGAAATATGTGGGCTAGGATTTTTGTAAGGAATGATGATAATGTGTTTTAGTTTTTTTCCTGCTTCCAGAATGTAGTAGGTATTTCCTTTGTATACTTCATGTGTACGTGGGCTGTGCCTATTCTTGGTAATAAAATCTCTTATTAATTATCAAAAAAAGAATTAGTCATCGTTCCTTGTCTATATATTAGTCTAGCAACGACTAGACTCAGACATCCTGGGTTTGACAGTATTATTTGCTTTTATTGTTTTCCTGCCTCTGTCTTTTGACAATTAGGTCCTTGGACATTGTAAGACGGTAAACTATTTCGTTGTTGAACTTTTGTCTTGTTTCCATGTTAGTGCTCAAACAAAGATGGCCAGTATGATCTTTGTGTTTTGTAACTCCTATTCAATCTTTTGAGTATATGCAGTCTGTTATAATGACATCATGAATTTTCACCATAAAGCTCATGTTTTGTATAGGGATGGAGGTGAACTGTCTACACGGGAATTGCAAAAGATGGTTCAAGCATTACCACAGTATAGTGAACAAATTGACAAGCTCTCACTCCATGTAGAGGTTTGTGTCTTGTTTACATTAACAGTTTTGTAATATTAGGTAGTTTCACCTTCTGTGAAAAGTTTGGTCACAACAATGCAACATGATGAGGTGTTGCATCTCTTTTTATGCTTTTTTGAATTTGTTGGAAAAGGCCCTCTGAGTGTCTTATGCACAAGTTTAACGGCCTCTTGATGCCATCCCTAGTTATGATAGGTTCCGTTTTCTTTTGTATACTTCCTGTATACTTATGATAGGTTGGCTATCAATTCTTTTGCTTTCCTTGTCCTTGCCTTGAACCTTGTTCATTTTCTGGTCTTCCTGAGTAGTGCTTGAGCTTGAGTTAAAAATCATTCCTTTGCCCATTACCAAGTACGACCATTGCAGATGTCTTTCTGTCATTTTTCATTCCTATCATTTCACTTTAACTCACTAACATTGCATCCGTATGCTAACATTCATCAGATATTCTGTGATTATACCCTGACCACCCCAAAACAAAAATGAAAAAAAATAAAAAAACTTCTTTGCACCAGCCCAAAACAAAGCTGATCCCTAAATTATGCATCTTGTGACTAGAAAGAAACTTTTAATTTTATTTTTTTGTTCGCACACGATTTATTACTTTATCATGTCCTTGATCTCATTAATATATATAATAGTTACCTTTTTCTTTGTAAAATCTCTCCTCTCAGGATTTTTTTATGCACCTTTGTAACTTTAATAAATTCAAGGGCATTTCCTTGTGGTCAACAGTTCCCCATCATCCTACGGAAATTGTTCTTTGTTTGGGGTCCCTAACATAGAATAAGATTTTTGTCTTGCATGAAGAATGGAGTAACTTGTACATTTATGCACATTTTAAGTAAATGTATCTCCAATGATTTAAAGTTTTGTAGGTGTTTACTTTTGCATACAGGAGCCATGGTTTCACGTAGATTTGGTTTTATTATCTAGATTGCAGGAAAAATTAACAGGACTATCAGGGAATCTGGGCTTCGGGAGCTTGGGCAGATGGAGCAGGATCTGGTTTTTGGAGATGCCGGAATGAAGGATGTTATCAAATTCTTGACCACAAAAGAGGTTTGCAATTGTACAATAAATGGTTATAGCTTACAATTGTAATGAAAAAATGGATGTACCTTACTCCTTGTGTATATGTATTTTAAAATGAAGTACAACTTTTTTTGCAGGATACAACCCGTGAAAATAAGTTGCGGTTGTTAATGATTCTTGTAGCCATTTATCCTGAGAAGTTTGATGGTGAAAAGGGTCTAAACATAATGAAGGTTGGTAACTGAACTGCAATGTATTATTACTCTTTGCAGTCAGTGATTTTATTATCGGTTTTGTCGATGCTTTTAATGCATGCCATTTGTAAATTTATATTTGTAACTCGTTTCAGTTAGCAAAGTTACCACCTGAGGATATGAATGCTGTTTATAACTTGAGGTTACTGGGGGGGTCATCAGATACCAAAAAAAGCTCAACTGGAGCTTTCTCTTTGAAGTTTGATATTCACAAGGTAAATGCCTTATTTTAGTTGTGCATGTGGCTTGATTGGTGTTTAATGTCTAAAAGAAACTATGCCACTTTCAGAAGAAGCGTGCAGCTAGGAAAGAGCGTACTGGTGAAGAAGAAACGTGGCAGCTATCACGATTTTATCCAATGATTGAGGTACAGTAAAGACCGAGTCATTTCCTTTTTTATCATTTTGTGCACATACGTTATACAAATTATTGGAAATATGAACTTGAAGTACCTTTGTGATCTAGGTTTGGTTTTTGCAAGCTTTCCTATTTGCCTCCACATTTTACTTCTAGTGCACTTGAGCCTTTGACCTCCATCATGATCATTTACTGATAACTATATATATTGCTTGTAATTAGGTTGTAATCAGTGTTCTTAGCGTTCGTGTTTCTAATGTTTCAAGCCTTTTCTTGTTGGTTTTCCAATATGTATCTGTCCAAAGTTTAATTGCTGTTGAAGCTTCTCAACTTCAAATAAAAGCTAAAAAACATTTTTATGTTTATGAGTTCCTTTTGCCATGCCAATCTAGAACTTCTTTTATGTTTCTGTTTTTTTGGAGACAATGGAAAGCAAATTTACCTAGTTGCTTGAGGCCTACTTTAATGACCATGCCTCCATGGTGTTGGAGCCTTTTTTTTTTTATTACCATAAAAATGGAACCTCACCAGAGTAGAAACCTTCGGACACACCCTTAGGGAGTTAACCCTGGATACATAACCCCATCCACCGGAACTATGTTTCAGTGTTGGAGTTACTTAATAACAATGAATTTCTTATTGGCTCCCGTTGATGAAATGTGAAATCCTTAAGCTGACTCTCCTTGAGGGCATAAGGTTAACTCTCCTTTGTTAGTGATTAATACCAGATTTAACAATCATATTAGTTGACATTCATGTGTCTTATCCATATTTTGCTACTTGGGGATTATCTCAGCAGCCCCCCAATTGCTTATAGATGCATGCCCAACGATGAAGGGCCCTTGGGAGGAACCAATGGTGGGCCTAAGTGACTATCATCTTGTTGACACTTTCATTTTGTGATGGATTAATCATCCTGTAAATTTGTGGCTCTCATTAAAGCCACAAGGAACTTGACAGAAATTTTGGACATCTTTCAGGAACTTATTGAAAAACTTAGCAAAGGTGAACTCCCAAAAGATGATTATCCTTGTTTGAATGACCCAAGTCAAACTTTTCACGGGACGTCTCACACTGCAGCAGTAAATGAAGCTCCAGCTGCTCATTCACTTAGATCAAGGCGGACACCTACGTGGGCTCGGCCTCGGAACTCTGATGATGGGTATTCAAGGTGCTAATGTTATTCTTTCCTCACGTGGATCCGAGTAATCCATTCAACTCAAAAAATTTCTGCATTAACTGAGTACAATTTTTTGTTTTTATAATATCCAATTGGTTTTCTTCTGTTTGTTGCTTGTTTACCAAAAATTGATCCATTGAAAATTATTTAGTTAGAGAGAGATGTTTCATGATCCACAGAAAATTGCCCTTCAGAAAAAAATGGCTTACACCTGCTGAACATAAGGCATTTTCTAGATCAAGCGCGTGCCCCTTTCCCACCACCATACTTCCCTCACCCCACCTCACTCTGTGCTGTCACCATCCCTTCTCCTATCTGCTGTTCTGTGCTATCACTACCACCACCCAACCAGCCCTGTATAACTCGCTCACGCCACTAACCACCACCTTGCTCCCCCATCCACTCATTTCTTCCCCAACCATAACCTACTCTCTCCATCCTCCTTCACACGGCCACCACTGCCTCGCTCCTCCTCTCTCCTGCCCCCTACTTCTCAGCATCATTGCCTTCCTTCCCGTTTCATCCGCTGCACTACTTCTGCCACCACTTGCATGTAACCTAACTCCTAAACCTGCTCGCCTCCTTATCATGGTGCACTTCTCTGCAAACTGCTCGTTAGAAAATGGTCCGCTCAACCCAAGTACAAAATCCCCTCCCCCCCAATCTTCTACTCCACGTCCACAACCACCACTACCTACCACAACTTTTTGGTCCTTGTTAGTTTTAGCATAGAGATTTTTAAGTGACTAGAAAATTATTTGAGTTTCAAGAAAAAAAAAATAAAAATGAACCAATCATTTTTCCTAAATTAGATTTTTGTAAAAATCCTTTAAACTAAGAATATGTTTTGCATTGAAACAAACTATAGGAGAAGTTTGTTTCTCCTCCACTATTGTTTTATACTTTTTCGTAATTGTAATGTTAGTTTTCCTCCTGGTCTATAGTGATTCGATACTAAGACACGCATCTAGTGATTTTAAGAAGATGGGCCAGCGGATATTTGTATTTATTGTTGGTGGAGCTACTAGATCTGAGGTATGAAACCTGTTTCCATTCTACACAGTTATGATTGCTGCTTTTCTGGCTTATTGGTACTCATAAAACATACTCATCGTCAGCTTAGGGTTTGCCACAAGCTTACAACTAAATTGAAGAGGGAAGTTGTTCTAGGCTCATCAAGTCTTGATGATCCTCCACAATTTATTACGGTGATTTATTTCAATTCCAACTTTGGTTTAGCAGTTCTATCACTCCTTCCTCCTCTTATTAACCATGCCTTAAAAGTTGTATTTGATTGCAGAAATTGAAGATGTTGACAGCACATGAACTCTCCATCGATGATCTCCAGATATAATGCCAGTGGCTTAGGAGGAATGGAACGTGCTTCGCTTCAGTCTCGAATCCAATTTGTTTCAGTGACAATGCCGTCATTGAGATCCATTTTTTAACATACAATATAAAACTTTTGCCTTTCTCGTTGTCGCAGTGGTGCTGTATCTAGGATTTTTTTCAGATGAGAGCATTCTGCCTAGACTAGGTTCTTGCCTTCCGGCATTGTATTGTGATAAACGTGTTGGAGCCTTCCCACGTGTGTATAATGTTAGTTTTAAATCATGGTAAGAATTAATTGAGTCTTGTAAATGGAATTGATTAAGCCCGACAACAAAAATCTATAATCCTGTATAAATTTAAAACTGCTCTTTCGAGTTCAGTGGTTCTTTTACAGCATCAGGATTTGGTACTCTAGGCTACTTGCTGAAAAAGGTTTTCTAGAATTTTTCTCAAGAAATGCAGAACGGCCAATTCAGTTTGATGGAAGTTCTTGTGTTTCATATGGGGGAGGGGTGCATGTTACCTCTTACCTCCATGGTTACGTAAAGTTAAACATACAACTCAAGCTACAGACTAATTACGTTGCAAGTAAAAAAGAAGTCGGTAGCCATTCAAAATATAAAGGTTTGATGAATAGATCTCTGCAACACAATCTATCTATCATCTAAACTAGGTTTCTGGATCATCGGCCTTTCTTCCTTGGGGATACCAACTTAACTTCCTTCCACATATTTTGTCTTTCAAAATTACTCTTCATCTTCATTGTCGAACCCAATACTAACTACGGAGCTCCTTCACTTTCTGACTCTGCAAGCTTTCTGCTTTTCTCTTCTTAGTTTCACCCACCAGCCTTTTAGTATAAGCAATGTATCCATCCACATCAAATTTCCTTTTGCAACCTGCATAATTCATGTACCGTATTTTCCCAAAAACTGGACGTTCTTTCCAACCCTGAAATGCCAGCAACTAGCTAAGGATCATGTAAGATAAAGACTCATTGCCAATATTCAATCCAGTCATAATTTCTATTTAAGGTCCCTACCCGTTTATAGAAAGGTAGGGCTGCCTCAGATTTACATTTCATTCAGATTTCATTGGAAATAGGTGGCACTCATTTTCCTAAGAATAAGAGGTGTCTCTGTCATGGCTACAAAGAGAATGGTCAACCCATACCTGGTCATGAACGCCACATATTGACCACATGCAACCGACATATCCATTTGGATCCCTGCCATCTATTTCATACTGCACACGAAAGATATGAACAAAGAAAACTCGGTAAGACATTTGGTAAAAGCCTCCATTGAAGCACAACAAATCTGTAGTGAAAATACCTTGTCATTTAGATATATCGATATTTCAAGCGCTTCTTCGGGTGCTGTTGTCCACTCAAGAATCTTTTTTGCCCAATACATCCTGCAGTAGGTTTTTCAAACACATGTCAATAAAATATTGAAAATGAAGAAGTTATGAGAAGTAATAGATGTAAGATCCAAGAAAATCACAAGCTGTGTTCATGCAAGATAATGATTCAAGTTTTCAACCACCAAAATGAAGCAAATTCCACCCCTGTACATATTCATCAAGTGCAATAAATTGCATGACAAAACCATCACTGGAAAACGGCACAAGCAACCAGGGAATCAAAATTAAGAAGTATAAATTTTGATTGAGAAGGCTAAGGAAAAAACATGTAACCAACGACATACTATGACCTGTAACCACACTATTCCTCTGCCACAAGTGAGGGTGATTTAATAAAAATAATAGGGTACGGCCCTATTTTTTTTTTTTTTTAAAAAAACTAAGGAAAAAACAGTAATACACCCCCATAAACACACGAAGCATGATGGAAGTAAACAAAGCAAGTAAAAAGGTGACTCCCTACTTCAAAACATTATAACTCGTAACCTGAATGGATAGAATAATTGATTCATGAAAGAAGATTCCTAAGATTATGTGATGCATCAACACATTGAGAAGTATAAAGAATACAAATCAATTATGGACCACAAAGTGAAGACTTTCTTCCAATTAGCATAGGCCAATTTAGTTGCAAGTAACATGAATCTCCACAAAAGGGGTCCCAGAGGAAGTCACTTGCCGCATGAAACCATGCATCTTCCCATGGTAGACCATCTCCAACTGAGAAGCATTCCAAAGCTGAAATTCAAGCCATTAAGATTGTTATGTTACAACAGGCAACACATATAGATATAACTGAGACCAAAAACACTAAAAGAATTTGCGAACCGAAAGGAGACTCATTGATATTAATATAGGGGAAAAAAAACTCAGCTTACAGGATCAGCTGTTTGTGCCTTTTCCAATTGTTCCCTGCTGCAAATCCCATAATCATTTAGAAGTTTGAGAACTCTAGGAATGGAATCCGCATACAACAATTAAAGCATAGTTTGACTCACGTGTAGATATGTTCTCGCTTGTCAGAAGCATGGTCCATCAAGGTCTTACGTGCCCATTCCCATGCCCCTTTCAGTGAATCATAATGATGTTGGTAGAAACAGAAGTTATCAGCAAGTTCTCGGCGCACAATTAACTCCTCCAAGAATGTATCAACTGCCTTCAGAATAGCAGGTAGAAAATAGTTCAAGCTATCATTGATGCTATAAACCACTGAACAAAAAGCAATAAATAGACTCTTTTAAAACGCATGCTCATTTTTCTTAATCCCTATTCCATCAAAATATATAAAAGCTAAAACCCATGAAGCTGAGATTTGACACAACAAACCTGAGGACAACCTTTCCTGACCCTGCGAGCCTCTAAAGCACACCGCTGCGCAGATATTTGCCCAAAATGCAAGTATGGAGAGAGACAAGAAA